>NC_090266.1:99002809-99087809 GCF_040414725.1 Anabrus simplex | reverse complement strand
AGTTTACAGAGCGAAACTGCACTACGTATTGTAATTTAGTGTCAGTTAGTACCCTATATGATAACATTGGTGCAACGGAAATTTTGTATCATTATCAACAATTATTTTAGTCATACGTTTCATTCTGGAAGATTCATTTTAGGTTATAAACATAAAACCATATAAAATATTATTTGTGTAAAAAAAACACTCCTAAGTTAACATAAAAAATGAAGATACTGCGCAATTTCTTAATAATATGCTTTAGGGAAGGAAGACAAGGCAGCAAGGTGGCAGGAAAATATTATACAACCGTATAAAGGAAAAGAAGTATATGATAAGATTCTGGAACAAGAAGAGGCACTTGATGCTGATGAAATGGGAGAACTAATTATGATCTCTGAATTCAATAGAGGTTTTAGTCCCATAAATAGGAAGAAGTCACCTGGAATTGATGACATACTCTCAGAATTACTGACTGTCTTAGGAGAAGCCATCATGGCGAAGATATTCCATTTAGTGTGTAGGGTTTATGATACAGGAGAAGTACCATTTGATTTTAGACAGATTGTCATTATACCTCTTCCCAGGAAGGGAGGTGGTGCCAAATTTGAAAAATACCGCTCAGCCAGGATTGAACCTGGCAAGCTGGGGACAGAATGCCTGCGCCTTAACCATCTGAACCACTCACCAAGGCTCTAATGAATATGTATATATATGGCAAGTTACTTGAAAATTCTACGAGAATCACATGGGAAGTTTCTTTCTTTCTTTCTTTCTTTCTTTCTTTCTTTCTTTCTTTCTTACTGTTTTTCATAGGCCGCTTACCATTCAGAGTCGATTTTCCCTCGGACTAAACGAAGGATCCTACCCTACCACCTTACGGGCAATGTCCTGGAGCGTGATATATTTGGTCGGGGATACAACTTTGGAAGAGGAAGAGTACCTTGCCTAGGTGGCATCACCTACTATGCTGAACAGGGGACTTCTGGGGGATGGGAACATTGGTAGGGATAGGGCAGGAAGAGGGAAGGAAATGGCCATGGCCTTAAGTTTGGTACCATCCCCGTATTTGCCTGGAGGAGAATTAGGAAACCACGGAAAACCACTTCGAGGATGGCTGAGGTGGGAATCGAACTCTCTCTACTCAGTTGACCTCCAGAGGCTTAGTGAACTCCCTTCCAGTCCTGGTACCAGTTTTCACATTTCGTGGCAGAGCCGGGGACCAAACTTTTGACTCCGGGTGTGGCAGCTAATCACACTAACCAGTACACCACAGAGGAAGACGCACATGACAAGCCCCGAGGGGAAATATGTCAGTCGTACTGAGGAATTATGGCATTAATGGCGAATTGTCTCAGTCTGTTAGGTCAACAGCCCAGAGGCTGGTTGGATCCTCAAATAGCAACACCAACGGTTATGCGGTTATAAGGAAACCCCAAAAACCAATGGTAGCACCAAAATGAGGCGTACTAGACAAGATGAGGAGTGAGGTAGTTTGCCATTGTTTTCCCCACTGGGTCAGAAAGTACTATTGCAGCACGACTGACCCTATGAGCAACACCTTTCATTACACTCAGATGTACTCGTCATGCTCTGAATGCCAGTACGATTATTGAAATCAATCAAAGGCATTTATATAGACAATTAATTGGGCTGCAGTGACAACTGACGGTAGAATGAGTCCTTGGTTCAATGTAGGCCAACTTACAAGGGTGAACAAGGCTGTAAACTTCCAACTTTGTTTTTCGTAGTTTAAATGGATCATCCACTGAAAGGTATGGAGTGCTAGGGAGGGATTCAAATAGGTGGAAATGTAGTATCAGTTTGGCTTTTTGCCTACGACTTAGTCTTAATGACAGACTGCGCTGAATTTCTGCAATGTAATAACTTCGTTAAATAGGTGCTGTGAGTATGCTATGAAAATGAGCATTTTCAAGACAAAAGTGGTGTCAGTAGGTAAGAAAACAGAAATGAATATCAGATTAGGTACAGACGACTAAAACAAGAAGATAATTTCTAGTATTTTGGGTGTGTATTCTCCCAGGAGTGAGCCTCCGTGGCTCAGGCAGAAGTGTGCGAGTACCTCAACGCTGGGTTCCGTGTTTGAAATCTCGGTCACTCCATATGATATTTGTGCTGGACAAAGCGGAGACGGACACAGGATTTTCCCCGGGTATTCCTGTTTTCCCTGTCATCTTTCATTCTAGCAACATTCTCTAATATCGTTTTATCTCTCAATCATTAATCATTGCCCCACAGCAGTGCGAAAGGCTTCGGCAGCCAGTAAAATTCCTATCCTCCCCGCTAGATGGGGGTTTCATTCATTCTATTCACGACCCTGTCGAGTGACTTGAAACCGGCTGTGGATTTTTATTCTCCAGGGAAGGTAACATGGTAAGCGCCATTGAATGACTGTATAGCGAAGCTAATGCAGCGAACTCACAGTTGAGATCAGCAGTAATGTGTTTGGAAATAGTCAGCTCTCGGACGAAACTCTCTTTACACCGGTCTTTTCCGAGATCGTCTTTGCCGTACGGGAGTGAAAACTGCGTCTGTGTTGACCCATGATGTCTTATTCATAAGTGAGAAGTAACAGACGGGAAAGTAGCGAGAATGATCGCTGGTACATGCAAGTGGGAACAATGGCAGATGGGTAGTCGATATGGGGAGATAAAGCCTAAGTTAGGAAAGAACTTGATGGATGAAATGGTACGCGGAAACCAGTAATGTCATTAAGGAAAGAATATTGTTAACAAATCAGGCGTTACAGACATGACATTCAGCAATGGTTGGCTTTTCTTTTCATAAAATGCCATGGGCTGACCCAGCATGTGAAGCATGGTGATACGGCAGAATTTGAGCTGGTGGTTGTACAAAAAGGCCGTGAAAACCTTTAAGCCATCACTGAAAGTTACGATGCAAGTAATATGCACAATATGGATAAAACTGCAGTATTTTAACGTTCGGAACCTAATAAAATAATGTCAAATGTACTGTAAAGTGTTGCAAGTAATCCGAGAATAGCCGGTGTATTTTTTACCGATTACAACGGAAATATTAAAAAAAGTGTCAGTGATCAGCAAGTCTCATTAACCTCGGCGTTTTAAAAAAATTAACCTATGGTTTACGTTGGTATCGGAAGAATAGAAATCCATGGATAGTCGCTGTCGAATTCGACAAATAGTTCAACGATTTCAACAAAGAAGTGAGAATAAAGAATCGCAGTATGTTAATTATTCTTGACAATTCTAACTAATATAAACAACATTTGAGTGGATTTTCTTCCTTCCCAATTCACTGGATACCTTCAGCCTTTGCACGGGGAAATAACCAACAGTTCTAAAACTATATGCGGCATCAAGTGAAAAAAGTCATTCGACAGATCAATGAGGGGGATTATCGTCGCCATAAGACCTATCTGTGTCGGTGCGACGTAAAGCCCCTAGCAAAAAAGAAAAAAAAATGAGGGGGATTCTGTTGTCAGTTTGTCGTTAAAGGATGCTCTGTTCTACATTAAAATTGAACAGGGATAAATTTCAGCTACAGGCGTAAGGTACTGCTGGTCCCACACTGGAATCACTATTGGACCTGATTCATCTGAGCAGGACGAAACAGTCCAAGCATTATGGGAAACTTTTGAATGTCTTCCCAACGGAGCAGCTCTCAGAGGAAAAGAACTCATCGCAACGGACCAAGAAGAGCCAGTACTTCAGACACTTTCCACTGAAGACATTGTTGACTTAGTGAAACTACCAGGAAATCAAAGTGACAGTGAAAATTAAAGTGAAATATATGAGCTAGTGTATCAGGAAATCCCAACTAGAGAAGGGAAGAGTGTGGAGATAGTTTGCGGGGATATTTTGCACAGAATTCGTCCTCAACGGAAACGTAAGATCACCTTATTGCCGTTAATTCAGTTATGTTAGCTAAGTCCAAAATAGATTAATTTTTCAAAAGAATGTAGGCCTAATATGCAGTTACTCTGCTTTGTGCGTATAAGATATATACTACAAACACCAGTGAGATCATTTTTGAGACCTAAATGTACTATAATGTGCTTATGATAACTGTATAACATTTGCATTTAACATCTGTCACAGTATTTTACAAATAGCTATATAAGTTAGTCTTTCTGAATTAATACTATTCTAGAAATTTCCTGTACAGTATATCCCTACATAACTTAGGCCATTAAAATTAATATTATCAAACGTGACCTAGATTTAATGGCACCCTCCTCAATCCGCCAACTACAGTCTGAATTAAAGGGAACGGGGAATAACGACTAACATCAGTTTTCCAACTGCAACTATGTGCTTATTGGACAAAACTCCAGTGAAACTCTTCAAGACCTGTTAAAAAATGTATCACAGTGTATACATTTCTTATCACACGACACAAGAAGTGGGATATCTACTGTACGCTTATAGTGCTATCGAGCTGGGTACTGCGAGGGGTAAAACATTCCTATTAGATGACCAAAGTGGTGACCAATGACAGGGATACACAACTTCGGTCACTGGATTGATCATATCACTGATTCTGCTGCAGAACATTATAAGCACGTACACTACGTTCCTGTATATTCTATGGAGTTTTTGGAATATCTCGATAGACAGTTCCTAAGAGGTATCCCCAAAGGAGGAAGTTCAAAGTATTAAAGACAGAGCACCGATCAGGCCACTTACTTGGTTTTCTGCCACCTATCAGGTTATTTTCAGTCTAGAGCACGACGTGGTGGATATTCATTGTGCTGACGCCTCATTATCATTCTGCTCCTTAGAATTTTCTTCTCCAGAAGTCCCGGAAGAACTGTATGTATGAAGGTGGCATAAGGACCCCATGCCGTTTCAGTCAACATTCACGAAATAAAATACTATAACCTTATTTCCAACCATCGCACACCAGTCATCACACTCTATTGACGCTGATGATCCAGCTGTCGAAGCCATTGTGGGTTTTCGACTGCACATTCTTCAAATTCGCATAGCCTATGCTTGAGAACGAAGATCCACAGATCAAAATAACACTCGAGGAAAGGTCGGATTGGAGCTAAATTAATACTGTGCGCATAGACAAAACTCTACACGATTCTGTAAATAATCCACGTGCAATTCTTCTTGTAAGTGTACACGATAAAGATGGATTGTACGACGGTTAAGAATGTGATGTGAACTCATTTTCGGAACGCCGATTTCGCCTTCATGTTGACCTGTGCTCACTTGTGGATTAATTGCTACAGCCGGGAGAGCAGCAGTCTCAGCAGTTTCACCTGTGCGGGTTCTACAGCGACTGTGTAACTGTGGGTTAAAATTGCCCGTTCCACAAAACTTTGTAACTGGGTGGGAAGACAATCGTATCTACGGCGGAGTCTTGTTAGGGTATAGCTCTCTACCTGACTAGCATTACGCCTACATTGAACAGAATACGAAACGTGTGAGCAAACCATGCTGTTGATAATAGTAATTAAATTAATTTCGTGTGGCTATTTCTAGCCGAGTGCAGCTCTTGTAAGGCAGACCGTCCGATGAGGGTGGCCGGCATCTGCCATGTGTAGGTAACTGCGTGTTACTGTGGTGGAGGATAGTGTTATGTGTGGTGTGTGAGTGGCAGGGAAGTTGGGGACAGCACAAATACCCAGCCCCCGGGCCTTTGGAATTAACCAATGAAGGTTAAATTCCCCGACCCGGCCGGGAATCGAACCCGGGACCCTTTGAACCGAAGGCCAGTACGCTGACCATTCAGCCAACGAATCGGACGTTGATAACGGTAATATCATAACTCTGTGCGTGCATTTCAGAGAAACTCACTTCAAAGTACTAGACTTTTCTGTAAAATAAAACGAACACATATATCTGCTAACTCAAATTCCCCATAGATGAGCAACATTTCTGCCTCCTCTTTGTTGGATCACATTCTCATTATGACAAATCTGAACTTGCAGTTTACTGTGCTGTATTCGACTGCACACGGATGACTGCCTTAGTAGTCTTCACGTCATGTGTTTTCCCTTGTTATCTCTAAGCGCAACCTCCGTTGAACGGGGTACCTGTAATGCGTCAACGCCATGCTGTAGTGTACCACAGGACTTGACGTACGTCATTGAACTTTCGACCAAAAATATATAGTTCTGTTTTTTTAATAATCTTGGCACTCACAACTTTCTTTCTTAATCTACTTACCCTCTGGGTTGGTCTTTTCCTCGAACTCAGCGAGGGATCCCACCTCTACAGCCTCAAGGGCAGTGTCCTGGAGCGTGAGACATTGGGTCGGGGGATACACCTGGGGAGGATGACCAGTGCCTCGCCCAGGCGGCCTCACCTGCTATAGTGAACAGGGGCCTTAGTGGGGGATGGGAAGATTGGAAGGGATAGACAAGGGAGAGGGAAGGAAGCGGCCGTGGCCTTATGTTAGGTACCATCCTGGCATTTGCATGGAGGAGAAGTGGGCAACCAAGGAAAACCACTTCCAGGGCGACTGAGGTGGGAATCGAACCCACCTCTACTCAGTCGACCTCCCGAGGCTGAGAGGACCCCGTTCCAGCCCTCGTACCAATTTTCAAATTTCGCATCAGAGCCGGGAATCGAAGCCGCGCCTCCGGGGGTAGCAGCTAATCACACTAACCACTACACCACAGAGGCGGACCACTCATAACTTATTAATAAATAATGCTATAATGCTGATTCCCCAGGAGCATTATTTTCTCCTTTCAGTTATGCTGCGTTTACATGGAACACTCTTTGATTTGAATCTTCGTTGCGGAGTTATTGTGGGTGTCAAATCAAATGGGACATCCTATATAGCCTCAACTGTTATTCATGCGGTGGGCCCGTGGTGTAGGGGTAGCGTGCCTGCCTCTTACCTGGAGGCCCCGGTTTCGATTCCCGGCCAGGTCAGGGATTTTTCTCTCGACCTGAGGGCTGGTGCGACGTCCATTCAGCCTACGTGATTAGAAATGAGGAGCTATCTGACAGTGAGATAGCGGCCCCGGTCTCGAAAGCCAAGAATAACAGCCGAGAGGATTCGTCGTGCTTACCAAACGACACATCGTCTGCAGGCCTTCGGGCTGAGCAGCGGTCGCTTGGTAGGCCAAGACCCTTCAAGGGCTGTAGTGCCATGGCGTTTGGTTTGTTATTTATGCAATTTCGCGGTTCACTGTTGTAGTTACGATTAGTGTTCATACAACGTTTCCTTTACTTTTACTTACGAGAGCTTAAATGCACTGAAACACTCCCTGACACGGAAAAGAACTTTCATTTTAGTAATATTATGTTTATAGCACCTATGGAAGAGTAGTATATAGCATATTATTATTATTATTATTATTATTATTATTATTATTATTATTATTATTATTATTATTATTATTATTATTATTATTATTATTATTATATGTTCAATATATTGAACAACTGAGCTAGTTTGGAGGAGGATATTGCTGTTGGTGAAATTACGCTTGTTGAAGTGGAAAGGATGTTCAGTAAACTCATTGTCACAAATCAGAAGGAGTAGGTGGAATTTAGACGTAAAAGTGAAATATAGTTGGAAGCAGGGATGAAATGGCTTCGTAGATTAATATGATTACCATACCAAGGTACGCTCTGATTGGACGAAGACAGTAACTGCACCTATCTACAAAAAGCGGATCAGTAAAGATTCCACTGATCAGTATACCAAGCAATGTGGTCACTGGTATTTTGGAAGGAAGGATGCGATCAGTGGTTGAAAGTAAGTAGGGTTTGAGACCACAGGCGGGCTGTCAGGCTCAGATCTTCTGTATTCGTCAGGTAACAGGAAAATGCTACGACAGGAATAGACTCTTATGCTTATGTTTCCTGGATGTAGAGCAGGAAGATGATAGAGTACCACGGGAAAATGTATGTTACTTGCACTGGGGGAATATGAGATTAAGTGTAGAATATTAAAGGCAATCAAAGGAATTTATTTAGACAATTCGGTTGCATTATAACTGATGGTAAAACGAGTTCTTGTTGCGAGGTACTTACAGAGGTTAGACACGGCTGTAATATTTCACCTTTGTTGTTCATAGTTTACATAGATCTTTTACTGAAAATTATAAAGTGGCAGGAGGGGATTCAGTTTGGTGGAAATGTAGTAAACAGTTTGGCCTATGCCGACGACTTGGTATTAAAATCAGATTGTGCTGAAAACCTCCGGTCTAATATTTTAGAACTTTAAAACAAGTGGAATGAGTACGATACTAATATTAGCCTTTCCAAGACTAATGCGACGTCAGTAGGCAAGGAAACTAAGTCAACTGAATGTCATGCTGGAATACAAAGCTGGAACATGTATTTAAGATGTGTATTCTCCCAGAATTGAAGTATTTTAAGTGAGATTGAAACAAGATGAATCAAACCTAATCCAGTGAGCTCTTAGTTGCGATCAACAGTATTCTGTAAGAAAGAGGTCAGCTCCTGCAAGAAACCCTCTTTACACCGGTCAGTTTTCTGACCAGCTTTGCTTTACGGGAGAGAAATCTGGATTAACTCAGGATATTCTATTCATAAGTTGGAAGTATCAGCCATGAAAGTAGCGAGAATGATCGCTTGAATAAACAGGTCTAAACAATAGCAGGAGGGTACTAAGAATGAAGAGATAAAGACTAGTATAGAAATAATCTCGATTGATGAAGCTGTAGGCATAAGATGCCTTCGGTGGTGGGGTCATGTGAGGCGAATGGAGGAGGATAGGACATCTAGAAGAATAATGGTCTCTGTTATGGAGGGTAAGGGAAGTAGGGATTCACCAAGACAACGATGGTTAGACTCAGTTTATAACGATTTAAAGATAAGAAGTACAAAACTAAAGGTGGCCATAGGAATAGTTACAAATAGATGATATTGCTGGTGATTGGTAAATTCACAGGGGCTTCGAGACTGAACGCTGAATTGCATAAACGGCGATGAGGAAGATATATGGATTCTATATGCAGTATGTATGTATAAATTATTGTTACTATTATTAATATTATTATTTTGCTCAGCTCCGTGACCGATTATCTCATGATAATCGAAGAAAGAGAAAGAATTGTTCTTTACCAATGCATTTATATTATCGACAGGCAACCACAGTGACTCAGGAAGGAGACATATATCATTGCGAGATTTTAGGTAACATTTCCAAGACTTCGTCAGAATTAGAACACAGTAGGATATCTAGAATACGGTCCCAGGGCTCTCCAAAATTTCGGGGTAAATTTAACAAGCGTAACTATATATATATATATATATATATATATATATATATATATATCACATGCGATTTTGCTAGGAAATTAATAAGTGTCGTCAGTTTAGACAATTAAATTTCATTTTCCTGTGGACTACAGTACACCAGGTTCTACTGAACTGAATCACATTGCCATCGAAGCGTTTGTGGCACTTCCTCACATGGTTCCTAAAAATTTAATTCTAATTTAGTGGTAAATTATAATTCGAGGCCACCTTTCTGAGGTGTGCTCGATTGACTCAGAATGAAGTAGAATCGTCCATCAGGACATCGAAGAATTAGACGCGATATTTCCATTTCTGTGGAGGAACATGGCCCTGGGAATCACAAAACCTTCTCCCTCACGACTGCAAACTATTAAGTAAATTAACATTCTAATGAGTCTCAAAATTCTCGACTACGGAGAGCAGCTGCCTGCGATGGCCGCAGGACGGAAGAGGTGCACGATGACTCACGGTGCCCTTTAACCCATGTCTGTCCACCCAATGGGGTATGCCCCCCACAGACCAATTCTCAGGTCCATAAGTTGGAAGGAAGGGGCCGTAGCCTTAATTAAGGTACAGCCCCAGCATTCGCCTGGTGTGAAAATGGGAAATCACGGAAAACCATTTTCAGCGCTGCCGGCAGTGGGATTCGAACCCACCATCTGCCGGATTCAAGCTCACAGCCGCGCGCCCCTAACTGCACGGCCAACTCGCCCGGTCAACATCGAATTCATTATTTGGGAAAAGGGTAAACTATATTTAGTTTACAGTGGTTGCAGATTTTATTAAGCAGCGTAAAATAAAATACCGTCATCCCCATGCTGACGTTATATTGTAAGTGACAATAGCGTTTTAAGTGAAACAGACCACCAGAGTTTCGAGAATCGTGCGAAGGGATTATCCGTTCAAAGGAGAACTGGCCCGGCTCGTGAATTTTGGGAGTGGCCCTGGTAAAAAAAACAAACAAAAAAAACACACCTATTCTCACTAATCCTCCCCTTAGAATTCGTGAATTTTGATACTTGCGGTATTTGAGACTGATGAGTTCTAAGACGATACGGGTTAATTCCTGGTAACAAATTTAACCGGACGTAGCTACTTTATCCCACTTAGTGCCGACATCACAGATAGTGAAAGGTGGGGATGGAACCACCATCTCCCGAACGCAAAATAACAGCTACACACCACGGACCACGCAGTCAACTCGCTTTTTCTTGTAATAATAATAATAATAATAATAATAATAATAATAATAATAATAATAATAATAATAATAATAATAATAATAATAATAATAATAATAATATACCGAGTGAACTGGCTTCCCGTAACCGTTAGCTGCTATAGGCAGGCTGTAACATAATAAAAGCCACGGTTGCTACCAACCCTGTCATTTACTACTGATCTGCATTTGAGGCAGTCGCCCAGGTGGCAGATTCCCTATCTGTTGTTTTCCTAGCCTTTTCTTAAAAGATTGCAAAGAAATTGGAAATTTATTGAACATCTCCCTTGGCAAGTTATTCCAATCTCAAACTCCCCATCCTATAAACGAATATTTGCCACAATTTTTCCTCTTGCATTCCAACTTTATCTTCATATTCTGATATTTCCTACTTTTAAAGACACCACACAAACGTATTCGTCTACCGATGTCATTCCACGCCATCTCTCCACTGACAGCTCGGAACATACCACTTAGTCGAGCAGCTCGTCTCCTTTCTCCCAAGTCTTCCCAGCCCAAACTTTGCAACAGTTTTGTAACGATACTCTTTTGTCGGAAAACATCCAGGACAAATCGAGCTGCTTTTGTTTGAATTTTTTCCAGTTCATGAATCAAATAATCCTGGTGAGGGTCCCATACACTGGAACCATACTCTATTTTGGGTCTTACCAGAGACTCATATGCCCTCTCCTTTACATCCTTATTACAACCCCTAAACACACTCATAACCATGTGCAGAGATCTGTACCCTTTATTTACAATCCCATGTATGTGATTACCCCAATGAAGATCTCTCCTGATATTAACACCTAGATACAATGATCCCCAAAAGGAACTTTCACCCCATCGACGCAGTAATGAAAACTGAGAGGAGATTTCCTATTTGTGAAACTCACAACCTGACTTTTAATCCCGTTTATCATCATACCATTGCCTACTGTCTATCTCACAACATTATCGAGGTCATTTTGCAGTTGCTCACAATCTTGTAATTTGTTTATTACTCTATACAGAATACCAGCATCTGCAAACAGCCGTATCTCTGATTCCACTTCTTTACTCGTAATCGTAATCTTTATTTTTCTACCAGATCTACAGCAATGAAGCCTTATTGATCCTTTACGGAAGAAAAATAATAATGCCTAGCCTAGTCTGCTTAAGTTGCTGTACACATATCATAAAGCTCGTATAGTAAAAATAACTAACACCAAAAAAAAGTTACTGGAAATGATAATAATCAATTGTCAATAAGTCACTGTTGTCTTTTCATATATAAACCAAACCTCAAAAAATCTCAATATTGCCACTTCTTTACTCATGTCATTAATATATATGAGAAAACGTAAAGGTCCAATAGTACTGGCCTTGAGGAATTGCCCTCTTCATTATTACTGGGTCGTAACCGTGTCACCATAAGACCTGTTTGAGTCGGTTGACGTAAATCAATAGCAGAAAAGAAAGTACACGGGATGATTCCAGACCATCACTAATTGCAGCATCGCTTGTGAATGATTTACGTTTCCCAATTCGATTCGTTCACACAACCTTAACTGGATGAGACAGTTCTAGGAATCAAACCTTGGAACGCACGGTCAGAGATCATAAAAATAGTACATCGATAAGGGTAAGGTTAAGCTCCGAAACTCATCGGAAGTATCTCACCTTCGTACCATCGCAAGGCAGTTTTTCTGAGCTGGGCACTCTTTTTTTTTTTGCTATTTGTTTTACGTCGCACCGACACAGATAGGTCTTATGGCGTCGATGGGATATGAAAGGCCTAGGAATAGGAAGGAAGCGGTCGTGGCCTTAATTAAGGTGCAGCCCCAGCATTTGCCTGGTGTGAAAATGGGAAACCACGGAAATGCATCTTCAGGGCTGTCGACAGTGGGGTTCGAACTCACTAACTTCCGAAAACTGGATACTGGCCGCACTTAAGCGACTGCAGCTATCGAGCTCGGTAAACTGGACACTCTCTGTCGGACTACGGCCCTTTGTCAAGTCTACCACACCTGCTGGATCATACTGTGTACTGAAGTGTGGGATGAACTGAGACGCTAAGACGGTGGAGCACTGGCCTATTGACGTCAAATTGACGGTTTTGACCCGGTTCTATACATTGTAATGGTGTTTGGATGTGCTTAGTTACACCTCCCGCTTTTCTATTGATTTGCCGACACGTAGATGATGTTGATAATAATAATAATAATAATAATAATAATAATAATAATAATAGTACACACATCAAGAAATTTTACTTTACCTCGGAACAAACAGTTTCTGACCCTTTACAAAAGAAATGGGAGAAAGACATAAACTAATATTATACGTATTAATAAGGAGCTGCGCAACTGAGGAGCTAGCGTCGTGCTGTACATATGTACCATAAACCAAACCAAAACCCCATCGCACTACAGCCCTTGAAGGGACTTGGCCTACGAAGCGACCGCTGCTCAGCCCGAAGGCCTGCAGATAACGAGGTGTCGTGTGGTTAGCACGACGAATCCCCTCGGCCGTTATTCTTGGCTTTCTAGACCGGGGCCGCCATCTCACCGTCAGATAGCTCCTCAATTCTAATCACGTAGGCTGAGTGGACCTCAAACCAGTCCTCAGGTCTAGGTAAAAATCCTTGACCTGGCCGGGAATCGAACCCGGGGCCTCCGGGTAAGAGGCAGGCACGTTACCCCTACACCACGGGGCCGGCACATATGTACCATACTAGCATTAATTACTGCCCAACGAAACAACACAGATTTGCTTTCTCAAACTGAGTAAATGAATACAGCCCACACCTATATTATTAACACCGTCGTTTTCGTCTTGGCATATTGTCCGCTGGTTCACGAAGTTATCGTTGGTCCTACTTGTCTCAGTCCTCAATGGTTACTCGGCTAAGATCTCCCAGAGTGGTTCGTAGGTCATGACGTCAATAAAGCCTTACTCAATTTATCCCAAACATGTTCGATAGTGTTCATGTCCGAGTTACACTGCGGCCACTCTTGTCGAGCGATATCGTGGTCGAGAAGGAGGTCGTTAACGAGAACCCCACGATTAATGCGTGTATTATACTTTATTAAGACAAAGTCTCCTCCAGAATGGTGCCACAATGGGTCGGACATCAGGACTAGCAATGAAATACGATGACCCTACATAATGCCATCGCAACATTTCAGGGAACCACCAGCTTGCTGCTCGGGCTGCACAGTGTTCCTGAGACGTGAAGCCTGAGCAAATTGCCTGCAAACACGTTGCCAATGATGGCCTGAAACAAGACTCAATGTCGAGAGTGAAGATGCACTTCGTACAGGCAGTTCGTCACAGTTTGAGTAGAAACGCTGCGACCTGTGGCTCCCCGAAGACCAATATTCAGCATGATGGCATTGCGTTCACTATTTCTCCGAGTAAAAATTCAAATGTAATTGTCACCTAAAGCAAACGTAGCCCTTGGATGACCAGTGTGAGGTGAGCCATCAACAGTTCCAGTCTCCCTGTAACGCATCCATTTTCGAACCTCATCACTCTGATTAGAGCCTACATGTCGAGCAACTGCACTTGTTGACCATCCTTTTTGATATTTTGAATATGAATACGCGTCCACGTGTCGAAATTACACGTCGTGCAATCCCAGACGCTCATTGCGCTGCTATATGCCTCCGTAGCGTAACAGTTATTGCTATTTAGGTACCATCCTCGGGGGTGCGGGTTCGATTCCCCGTACTGCCGGACATTTGAGAATGGCAGGATAGCTGGTATCTGATAGAAATGGTACATGCAGCTCGCCTCAAGATGAGGACTTGAGTTTGCTTACAGCATTGCATAGAATTCATTTCGAATGCTTCCACACAAATGCTAAAACTTCTACTGAAATACTGTCTTCCATATGGATGTGGGTTCTGCTTGTGGGTTGGGTACATGGAGTTGTGAGTCTGTTCACAAACATCCTAAGGGTCGACCTTCCGGTATTCATACGACAGACCAAATTAGGAACAGAGTTATATAACACGTAGTAGTGATGCGAAATTTTTAAAGTTTCATGTGCTGGCATTTTGATTTGACGCCATATATGCTACGTGTGTGTAAATTTTGACGCTGTGTTTTACTCTACCAAATATCAGAGAAGTGGATTTCGGCTGGGAAAAGGAGGGATGAATTTTAATCAATTTTATCATGTAAATAACAAATATGTCACCAGAGACAACTTACCCGTCGACATCCACGACATTGGGGTGTCGAATGGACTTTATTCCGTCCTTCAAAAGATCCGACTACATCTGACGGATTGTAACCCCAGACCTTGGAATGAGGAGACCGGCACTCTACCACAGATCCTCAGAGGGAGCTGGCACGTAAATTATCTCTGGATGGAAAGGATTCCTCAACTCGTTGTATCCGGAAAATATAGCAGTATTTAGAGGGTTGTAATCCCATAATATTCTTTCCTTCTTTCTTTTTTCCTTCTCCAGTTTATTCCATTTACTTCTGGGGTCGCTGGAGCAAGGCCCGTTTTGGTTTTGGCCGGGGATTCAGACCGGATGCCCCTCCTGACGCCATATGATTCTTGAGATGAAGATCTTCACCCAGGATTGACCCGGATTCGAACTTCAGCCTTCCGGGTGGAGAAGGAGTACCTAAACTACTGAGCTAATCACGACCCCGTAATACTCGTAATATTATTATTATTGTTGTGTAAAACGACGGAAAACACGTCTGCAATGGCTGACGATTGAGGCTTGTACCCTGTTCGAGCACTGACACCATGTTTTAAATTCCTAGCAGAAATGGAAATCGAAGCTGTGAATTTCGGAACCAGGAAAATGGCATTCAGACGTACTAAAAAGTAAATATATATTTGAATCAAGAGGAATGTACTATATATCATCATTGCGCTTGCAAATACCACTAAGTGGTGGCTGTGTATTGGAGAAATACTGAACCGCAGCACATTTCTCATTAAGAATAAGAATTCTTTTTGTATCATCGCACGATATTGAACCCTAGATGATAGATTTTTACCAGTCAAATTTCTAAGAAGAAATATTTTCACATAGCGGTTTTCATAAGCGTAACGCCAATATCTCCTGAATAAATCAAGTTCTTCTTCTTAACGCATTCCTTCTACGGCTTCTTGACTTTGTTTCTTTTACTATTTCACACTTGGAATTCGGCTTCTCCAGTGAAGACTTTTTACGAGAGCACATCACCTCCCGAGCTGACACGTGACCAGTTGCGATAAACATCCCAACTACTGTCGAGAGACTACGGAACTCATGAAATTTTACATAATACATTAAGCAGGCTGGCAGGGTAGTGTGTGGTTTCCCGTCATGTAAAATTGACTTGTTGCCATCTGTCATGTTGCATTGACGTTGGTCTGAATGGTTTGGATAGAGGTTGAATATTTTATTTGTCCCCATTATACAAAGGGAAACATTGATGGATTTTTATCAACGTAAAATTTCCATGTATTTAATGGATGTGTTAATGTTTCATTTGGATGTAGAGCGTGTTTATCAAAGGATAAGCCTGCTAGCAATGTCACGCAGTCTTCGCTCTCCTGTTCCATTCATAACAAGCGGATCTCTGCCAGGACAAACCTCATATCACAAGATCGAGTTTCGGGATTAAACTTTATTGCACTCCTCGCCCCAGGACACAGAGAAACGATTTAATCCACGACCTAATATGGCACATTCAGAAATGTCACTTGTCTCTGCTGTAGCCTGGGGTAGAGTAAATGATGCATTTTAATACCATACCCTTGTCGAGAGGAGATTAAACGATAATTTTCTGAACCTGAATAACTTGATTCACCGTTATTTTCACAGAAACAATTTCTCACACAAACAGAAATACCAGTAAAAACATTCTACGCAAAATTATACAGCATTCTATCGTGTCTTTTTTTAGGTGCTCTTACCCTTTCCATAGGGATATCACGATCATCATGCTAGTGCCGTTAAAATGATGATGATAATAATAATAATAATAATAATAATAATAATAATAATAATAATAATAATAATAATAATAATAATAATAATAATGAACTTGTGGCCACGTGGTTTGGAACAGGTAGCTGTCAGATTGCTTCCAGGAGATAATGTGTTCGATTCCCACTTTCGGCAGCCCTCAATATGGTTTCCTATGGTTTGCCATTCTCACAGGCAAATGCTGGGGCTGTGTCATAATTAAGGTCACGGCGGCTTCCATCTCACCCGTAGCCCTTTCCTATCATGTTGGCGCCATAAGACCTATGTGTGTCGGTGCGACGTCAAGCAAATTCTAAATAATAATAATTAGAAGAAGAAGAATCCCTAATCACAACAGCTCACTAGGGCTTCGGCTTGCCAAGACAACTGCTGTCCAGCACGATGGCCTCAATTTACTGGAAATTCATGTCATCAGTTCAATCAAATTCTCTGTCATATTTCTCGATCTTTTGATTGGGTTCTTTGTCTCTCGTATCGGACAGCTAACCAGCTGGTCTCACGAGGCTGAGAGATCATCATTCTAGCCCACATTTCAGAATAAACATTCCTGGACTGGCCAATGATCTAATCAGGAGCCTGCGGGAAGCAGGCAAGCACGCTACCCGTACACCACGCGACTGGCTTAAATAATAATAATGATGATAATAATAATAATAAAAATAATAATAATAATAATAACAATAATAATAATAGTAATAAACCAAACCCCATGGCACTACAGCCATTGAAGGGCCTTGGTCTATCAAGCGACCGCTGCTCAGCCCGAAGGCCTGCAGATTGCGAGGTGTCGTGTGGTCAGCACGACGAATCCTCTCGGCCGTTATTCTTGGCTTTCGAGACCGGGGTCGCTATCTCACTGTCAGATAGTTCCTCAGTTCTAATCACGTAGGCTGAGTGGACATCGAATCAGCCCTCAGGTAAAGGTAAAAATCCCTGACTTGGCCATGAATCGAACTGGGGGCCCCGGGTAAGAAGCAGGCACGCAACCCTACACCACGGGGCCGGCAATAATAATAATTGTTTATAATTGTACTAATCTGAATATAACCGTCAATTACATGTCACTTTCACTGTCTAGTTTCATAGGTTCGTAATAAGGTCGAGCTTAAATTTAGAACTGAATCTGAATTTCCGCTTCAGTTCACTAACACAGACTTCAAATAACGAAATACTACATGCGTACACTCCCTTTGGAAATACTCACTGTCATTATCGTCTTCAAATAACAACTTTTGATGCTTTTCTCAGAAATCGAGTTGAGACGATATCACCTCCTTGAGATCAAGTTGAAAACTTGTATCAGATTAGGCCTACACCTAACTCAAAAAAGAAAGTATACTCAGGCCTTTTGTAACACTTTCACTAGTCTTGAATGTAAACAACGTGCAATGCTATGATATTCTCTGAAACTTATCGAAGAAAAAATATACATTTCTAAGAAGGTAATTAAGTGTTTTTCACCAATTGTTCTTCAAATTAAATGTTTGACGGATAAGGAATACAGACGGTCATCGTTGATTTTAAAAAGTACATTTTGGCCTCTAGTCCTTACCCTTTGAACAGCCTACAATATGAATAAGAAGTAGAGTTACCGACAGTCATACTCACGGTGACACGCCTCCTATGAGAATGTATTGTCGCAATAAATTTCCACTTACGCTTGAGGGACAAAGTATAATACGTGTGCGTAGCATTTCTTTGCTATTAATTTCTACGAACGTTATTATTATTATTATTATTATTATTATTATTATTATTATTATTATTATTATTATTATTATTATTATTATTATTATTATTATTATTATTATTATTATTATTATTACATGAATATGAAATGAAAAGTTCGTCACAAAATTTACTCCTTCTTGTTACTTTACCACGAAATTACGACACAGCAAGTCATAGGTTGCCCACAGTACTGCGTGCACTTTAAATGCAAAGGAGGAATATAATGACATGGATTATTCACTTTCAAATAATTTTGTTATTGGTTTTATGACCCACTGACTACATGTACAGTTTTTGACAACACCGAAGCTCTGGAACATTCGTCTCGCATGAGTTCGCTCTCTGACTGTAAAGCCAACGACACGTGCTAGGTGTGTTCATGTCGGGATCGAATCCACCAGCTTGGGATCAGAAGGTCTGCACTCTACCATTTGAGCCAATCAGCCCGGATCCATCAGGAGACGTACTACACGACGATGCTATAGGCATATAAAATTAACCAGCACCTAAAAATATACTGCATATGTGTTGACATCATTGTACCAAATGTGACAATATAGATTAAAATAGCGAGCAAGATGGCCCCGCGGTGTAGGGGGCAACGAGTCCGCCTGTCACCCGGCGGCCCCGGGGCTGGGTGTTCCTGTCGTCCTTAACGTTTCCTTCCTCTCATAAACACTCCACACTTCCGCAATTACACTTACACGCAGGTACCTCCCATGTGGTGACAGTAGTGGAAAAAGATCTGCAGAGATTGACGCCACGAACAAACATTAGAAAAAAATGTGATCTTGCGTTCGGGAGATGGTGATTTCGAATCCCACAGTCAGCAGCCCTGAAAGTGTTTCCCATTTTCACACTAGGCTACTTCTGGTGCTGAACAACATCACGGCTGCTACCTTCCAAATCCTAGCCTTTTCCCATCCTTGTGTCGCGGAAACACCCCGATGTGCGAGTGCGATGTGAGTGCGGAAACGGTACAGAAATATCCGAACGGTTCTTTCATACTATTTGTCCCTTAGGAGATGTGTTTCAACTCGAAATATCCGTTGTCCAATACTATATGTCACCAAACGAATAGCTAACGCAAATAATGTTCAACTAGAAGTCTAGAAATGCAACACTAAAACGGGCGCTTATAAATAACTTCATTTCTAACCTAAACATCCATTCAGTACGCTTACCGCGAACCACGTTGGCTGCATTACGTGACCACGCACTCTATCCCCAAAACTCGGAAACGAGTTTCCAGTACACCTGCGTGGTAGTACTGGCTATATTGTCGATAAATTTTCGTTGGCACTCCGTTTAGTATATCTGGCTTCGTAAAATGATTGACATTCTGGTTATATAATATTCAAAACGAGTGTATATTTTTGTCTGAAAAGTGCGATCATTTATCACATCAATTACTGAAAACCTGTATGAAATACAATGTCAGAGTCCATTTAAACGTCCTAATTTTGGGAATCATATTGCAGTCTCTTCTCTGATACAGAGCCACCAGCTATTCTCAGACATAATACTTTACTGTCTTTACACTCGGTTGAGTGCAATATAGATTTCAAACCTAGTTCTGTTTTGTTATCGAATCGGCCACTTCTTTACCAGACACGATGCATAGATCGCACACTTATTTATTGTGAATTCTTTCTTCGTCTCACTCTGCCTGACATTCCTCGTTCTCAATCTGAATTTCTCTTCACAACTCTTCCATCTCTACAGCAATTTTGTTCGTTGATGCCAAAGCCTAATGATATGTCTTTCGTCATTGCTTGCAAGGCTGAGTGTCTCCTCACAATCCTTTACCTCGTCATTCTTTTCCTTGGAGTCACCCTAATGATATTCTTTGTGGTTCCCGCAGGTGCTGTGCGAGACGTGTGCGACAGAACTGCTTTGGTGTAAAGCTTTCAATTGTGAGGATCAAAATGAAATAGGTGCCCGAGAAAAAACACTGTGATGTTCGTGACAGCTTTAAGCGGGATGAAACAATATGCATTTCTGAGAAATATTTTCCTCTAGGTACGCTTACATCTTCAAAGAATGTTATAAAAATTTCGCAATGCATGAATGAAACTTTTAGACCTGATTCCTTTTACGTGCTGGGTCAGATAATAAAAAAAGGACGATGTTAACTACGGAAACGAAATCTTAGGTGAAACAGCACAACCCGATGTAATCCAAATTCACGGTGTGGTGTGAATAAAAGGAAGTGTAATTTACTCGAATCGAAACTAGAACTTACATAAATAACTGGAATTTTCCATGGGAATTAGGAAGCAAATATTCACCTTGACGTTGTACCAAGAACACTAAAATTACAACTATAGCCTTGATTTGTTAGTGAATGCCGTGTAGAATATATATTCCTGTAAACTGACATAAATTTATTCCTTAGACGTTCCTTCGAAGGCAAATCTCCACATGGATTGAGCAGTGTTCTTCCATAGTTAATGTATCCATATAAATATTTCACTGTTAAGAATTGTTTACAATTCATAATTATCACTTTGCTTGATTGAAATGGTATCTTGCGATTTTCATCAGCTACTCCGTGATAAATTCTCGAAAGAACAATAGTTAAATAAAGAAAAATCATTAAACATAAGATCGTAATGCGTATCCTGTTATACCTTTTGTTTCCTTTGAGGTGATTACAACATTCTTAGCAATGTACTTTATCTTCCAATCTTTTGTATAACTATTTTATTCTGGAGCGAATTACTTACGTAACCATTATATTCCCTGTTTCTATCTAACAATTGCCTTAATTCCCTTAGTGGTGTGAATTAGTTGTTATCCCAAGTTGCCCGATTTAAAGATTAGTTTCCAATTAGTTCCAAAACGCTGTTTTTTCTCTGATTATTGAGGATAAAAATTAATCTACTCTAAGACCTCTAAAGGAGTACAGATATCACTCGGATGTTGAAAGAGCGGCGGTTATCTTAGAAATCCACTGAGGAAAATGACAGGATGAGGAAACCATATGCAACAATTTTTCCGACCCCTAATGTTTATGCTCTTGAGAAAACCCTCAGTTGATCAGAAAAGGAAACGAATCAAGTATTATCATGGACATAGCACATTTCAAAATAAACAAAGAAACAAGACTGTAGTGAAACTCATAGCTTCCGAACACCTTATAGCGTAAACAACATGAAGCTTAAACAAATGAAAAGTCACTTGTATCAAAATCGAGAAGTAAACTACAAATTAAGGAGAAATCTGATAAATGTCAGCAAATGTGAACATGGCGCTGATATACCATTTAAACGTTAAGGAATGTTCTGATGAAAAGTATTGATGTGACCGTTTCGATGGGTTTATCTGGGAAGTAGTACCACAATCAGGTCACACCTCTACTTAAAGCACCTCACCCTGGAAATGGGCATACTCAGCCCCGGGAACCCAACTGAGAGTGGACGTTTCTTAACATCATATGTTTGATCATCAAAGAAGTATTGTGTTACAATTTTTCAATTCCACTCTGGATGAATTCCCGGGTGGTACCTAACATGTAAGCATCAATTGCTTCCTTTCACTGCTTCACCATAAAATATTCCAAGCACACATTCGTGAATAAAATTCACATACATTCAGGTCATTAGTCAGCCTTCAAAAAATTGCAATTAACCATGATCACGCAACTTCTATTTGAAGAAAAATAAAAAATGGTAAATTTATTTTGAGCATTGTTACCATTATGCTTATCTAATGCTTTTCACAGTTACAATATTTGTGTTACATCAATCTATGAATATCGCTGCGATTTTGGAACAAGTTCAATCATCGAACAACGATGTAGCCTACTTTCTGAGCAAGAACTTCGCTTTTTTTTATTTTAACTGGTCCAGAAATGTAGTTCACATATCGTTCCTTTGTAGCATATGCTTTTTCCTATCCCCGTGAACGAAATAAACCATGACTGTCACGTCTTCAACCTTGTTACGATAACTCTCAATTTCCCTTCTCTTTACACCGTTCCTTTCTCTCGAAGGAATAGATTTAACGAATCTGTTTCGCATTTCACATTCACCGAGTAAATCCAATACCCTTTACTCATTACCATATTTGATGAGAACAAATTTCAGTTGCAGTTCCCTTGTATTCAATAAAATATCCTTCTGTCAGATCTGTAGTAATGTAGATTACTTCCCTGGAGGACTTCACACTGGCCATACAGTATTTATATTTTATCAGCTCCATGACGTGGAAAACGGTCTTTTATAATTATGAACACAAGATGTTTAGCAACAACCATGGGCACCCAGCCGAATTATTACATTCCTCAGATTGATAGATTTGGGGGAAATGTACATGTTATCCTTTCGTGTTTATGCCATCTGAATTGACTTGATTTCCTTATTTTTCATAAAAATCCCAAGTGCTATAGCCCCGATGGGACTTAGTCTAAAAAGCGACCACTACCCTGCCCGAAGTACTGTAGATTATGAGGTGACTCATGCTCAGTGCGACGAATCCTCCCAACATTAATTCTCGGTTTTCTGGGATGGGGTTGCCATCTCGCCGTGAGATAGTTTCTCAGCTGTTATCGCGTTGGCTGATAAGACCTCGAACCAGCATGCACTTCCTGGTATAAATCCCTGATCTGGCCGAAAATCGACCTGGTGTTTTCGAGAGAGTGACAGGCACACTACCTGTAGACCGCTGGGCCGACATTTATAGATCATGTTATACCATGTCTGCCTGCACCTTAGTTCAGTTTCTTCAGACGGGGTCGGAGATGGGGTGAGATGAATTTATAAGACTGACGCGAAACTGTTAATGAATAGTATCTAGGGAAGGTTTCCATTCCGCTACACGAAGGGGTGGGGCGGGCCACCTAGAAGGTAACGCCTTCTCTCTGGCCAGGGTTGTTAATGCATAGGAGAATTGCCCATCACAGTAAATGCTGGAAACTGTGATTTCGATGCACCAATTGGTTGCTGTCACATTTCTGCCCGTTTGCATCTCCCGCATCTTCCGCATACGTCGCTATGTCATTACGTGTGCGTGAGTGAGTGGATCAGACGTGTTTAGTGACCAGTTGAATGCAACACAAGATGGTGCTCACGATAAAACAGCGCATGTTCACTGTCGAATATTGTGCGACGCACGATTCGTGGAAGAAAATGTGCGGAACTCTTTGCCAAAGATGTGAAGACTGTAAGTGTTTTTGGCAAAACCTCCAGTAAAGTCTGCAGTGCAAAACTTAGTGGCAAAATGGCGTGAAATGTTTTCTGTAGCGAATAAAAACCGTAACTATCCGAAAAGTGTTCGAACATTAGTCGAGTGAAGGAAATCCTGGAGCGAAATCCGAAGAAATCTCAATGCGGCTTATCTGCACAAGTGGAAGTTAACAGATCGTCGTGGCGAAATAGACTTTGTCTAACCATCTTCCTCTTGGTATCCTTCTAGGGCCGATGACATAGATGTTAGACCGCTTTAAACAACAAGAAACAAGTCTCTCTCTACTTATTTTATCCTCCATGACCAACTCCATTGTACTCCTAGGTAATCTATGCTCCTCCATTCGCCTCACATGACCACCACCGAACCCGGTTTATGCATACAGCTTCGTCAATCCAGTTCAGTCTTAATTTAGCCTTTATCTCCTTAATCGCAGCTCCCTACTGCTATTCTTCCCACATGTTTGTACCAGCATCCGTTTTCGCTACTTTCATGCCTGCTACTTCTAACTTAAGAATGAGATATCTTTATTCCACCCAGCTTTCACTCCCGTAATGCAAAGTTGGTCCGAAAACAGGCCGGTATAAAGATAGTTTCGTCTGAAAGCTAACTTCCTACTTACAGAAGACTGTTGATCACAACTTTGAACTCACTGCATTAGGTTTGCTGTAATTCGATTCAATCTCACTCACTGTACCATCATCCTTGGAGAACACATATTATAATTACTTGAAGCTATCTACCTGTTCCTTACCACACATTCGGTTCTCTTACGTCTCTTACCTACTGACATCACTTTAGTGTTGGAAAGGCTAATTTTCACACCATACTTATAGTACCTATTTTTAAGTTCTAGGAAAATAAAATGCAGGCTTACAGCAAAATCTTCCATCAAGACCAAGTCGTCCGTATAGGCCAAACTAGATGAGCTCTTCCTTGCCAATGTATAACTTCCAGTAATTCAGGTAAACTATGAACAACGAAATTAAAATATTACTGCCTCATCTAACCCACTCATTCTACCATCAATTCTCACAACAGCCCAATTGTCAACATAAATGACTTTGACTGCTTTTAATAATCTACACTTAATCTCATTGTCCCCAAGTATGGTGAACAACATTTCCCTTGTTACTCTGTCATATGGCTTTCCGTAAGTCTCCAAAACAAATGTAACTGTCTAATCCTCCCACAGCATTTTTCAATTACCTGGCACATACTGAAAATTTGGTCCTGAGAGCCCCCGTGTGGTCTGAAACCACAGTGGTTTTCATCCAACTTACTCTCAACGACTGATCACACACTCCCTTCCAGAATGCCAGTGAAGACCTTGCCTTGTATACCGATCAACGAAAGACGTCGATAGTTGTTGCAATTTTTCCTGTCCTTTTGCTTATCATATAGGTGGATTTACTTTTTTTCCAATCAAAAGGTACATTAGTAACATTCCAGGCTAACATTATTACTATATGACGCCATTTCATCCCTGCCTTCCCATTATATTTCACCATATCAAGCCGAATTTCATCTATTCCTGCTGTTTTACGACAGTAGAGTTTATTTACCATCCACTCCACTTCCTCAAGCGTCATTTTACTGACATAATTGTCCTCCTCCCTATGAGCATGGTTGTTCCAGACGCCACCAGAAAGATTCGCTTTTACGTTGAGAAGATTTTAAGAATATTGGTGCGACCTGTCCCTTGAATCTATTGTAAATTCACCTGATTCACCCATAATACTATTTAATTACTTTCCACCACACTTTCTTAGATTTTTTATGTTGCTGGGCTGAGTGGTTCAGAAGGTAAGGAGCTGGGCATCTGACCTTGATTGGCAGGTTCGATCTTGGCTCTTTGCGGTGGTATATGAAGGTGATCAAATTCGTGAGTCTCGTTTTGGTAGATTTACTGTCACGTAAAAGAACTCCTGTTGGACTTAATTACGGAACCTCGGCGTCTCCGGAAGGCGTAAATGTAATTAGTGGGGATGAAACCCAATAAAATTCTTCTTCTTCTTCCTCTTATTATTATTATTATTATTATTATTATTATTATTATTATTATTATTATTAATTATTATTATTATTATTCATTACCCTCCAGAAATGCTTCCCTACCGCTTAGCCTACCCTTTCCAAGTTTTTACCGAAATCTTCCCATGACACTTTTTTTAATTCACCAATTATTTTTTCACTCTGTTTCTTTTATTTACCTACAATTCCCTGTCTGCATCAGTGCTTAATTGGACCAGTCTCTGAACGGCAACTCTTTTTACTTTTACAAACAGCTCTGACATCTTCATACCACCAAAGTGATCGTTTTTTTCACTTCCATACACAATTAATTAATTCTAGGCATTCCCTTGCTCTTTCTACTACACAAACCTCGTATGTCACACATTTTCTTTGTAAATCCTGAGCCTACTTAATGTCCATTACTTGGAAGTTTTCGCTAATCATATTAATTTACTTCTGTATAACTTCCTACTTCTAAAAATGTTCTACACTTATTTGCCTGCAGACAGTTTTCAATCAATCAATCAATCAATCAATCAATCAATCAATCAATCAATCAATCAATCAATCAATCAATCAATCAATCAATCAATCAATCAATCAATCAATCAATCAATCAATCAATCAATCAATCAATCAATCAATCTGCATTTAGGGCAGTCGCCCAGTGTGGCAGATTCCATATCTGTTGTTTTCCTATTCCTTTTTTTTTAATAATTTCAAAGAAATTCGAAATTTATTGAACATCTCCCATGGTAAGTTATTCCAATTCGTAACTCCCCTTTCTACCAACGAATACTTGCCCCAGTTTTTCCTCTTGAATTCCACCTTTATCTTCATATTGTGATCTTTCCTGCTTTTAAAGACACCACTCAAATTTATTCGTCTAATAATGTCATTCCACGCCGTCTCTCCGCTGACAGCTCGGAACATACCACTTAGTCGAGCAGCTCGTCTTCTTTCTCCCAAACTTTGCAACATTCTTGTAACGCTACTCTTTTGTCGGAAGTAACCCGGAACAAATCGAGCTGCTTTTCTTCGGATTTTTTCCAGTTCTTGAATCAAGTAATCCTTGTGAGGGTCCCATACACTGGAACCATATTCTAGTTGGCGTCTTACCCCAATGAAGATCTTTCCTTATATTAACACCTAGGTACTTACAACGAACCCCAGAACGAACTTTCACACCATCAACGTAATAATTAAAATTTATTAGGATAAAATGAATTGAATTCCAACTCTATCTTCACATTGCGATCTTCCCTACTTTTAAAGTCAACACTCAAACGTGTTCGTCTACTAATGTCATTAGACTTTCGAAATGATTGCTCCCAAACAAAATTTGCATGTCACTTTCGTGTTTTAATTATTTTCAGGATAATTAATTCTAAATATTTACCCAAAGGGCGGAACTGAATAGCCTAACCCCATCCACCGTCATATGTTTATTTCGGTTTAATTCTCAACCACGAAATCCCTGCGCGTTCACTGCCTCGTTCATTACAGATCAAATAGTGCTGGGTATGATCGAAAAATCATCGGAATTCTCACACACTCGTAATACACATTTCCTGAATTCGAAGTCGGTTTGATAATTATATCTATTTTGGGTCTGGTACCGTCCCATGCCCTACACTTCGAAAAGTGAAGGTATCGGGAAAAGAAGCGAATGGCCACGAAGGGCCACGAAGGGCCACGAAGGGCCACGAAGGGCTTGAAAATGAAAGACTCCCTCGGACTCGAGAAACTAATACCGTCGAGGTTGGTAAAGAACAACAGCTGACCGAAGTATTGGCAAGCCAGGCTCACCTAGCGGAACCATAGTCGCCAGCCCACGCTCCTAACTTCAGAATTCTTGGTCTCCCTTTTAGTCGGCTCTTACAACAAGGCAGGGCATAACGTACATATTACCCTACCGCCCCCACGCGCAGGTATACGTGTTTGAGAATTAAGCCGAAATAAACATGTGACGGTGAAGTGCTTATGGCATATCAGTTCCCCCATTTGAGTAGATATTTTGAATGAATTATCCTGGAAATAATTAAACACGAAAGTGACATGCAAATTTTGTTTGGGAACAATCATTTTCAAATTCTGATTAGTTTCACCAAGTGATGATAGCCACATAATACAATGGAGTAATGCATACTTCCTTGAAAAAGTTTGGTATTGTTCCAGCCCATGTGGAAATTGTCAGTGGTTCCGTAAAACCTCGCATTCTGTGAAGTAATTGTAATGTTATTGATTACTTTTTGAAAAGTCATTAGTCATTTCAATTCAGTATTTTGTTCTCAGATAACTGTAATTGAGCTTAATTACTTTTAATTTCTTAATTTCCCATCACTTCATATCACTAATTATGAAAGTCGCTTTACTCTTAGGCATTTTATTCAGCAGCTGAATTGCTTTTGAGGTAAATTGCAGGAAACGCCATGAAAACGAATGCTTTAAATCATCAATGATCTGCATTTAGGGCTCTCGCCAAGGTGGCCGATTCCCTAATGACTGTTTACCTAGCATTCTCTTAAGCGTTGTCAAATAACATTATGTATATTATTATGGTGCGTAAAAGCACCCATCTAAGCTGAAAAAAAACATATTGCGACTTCCCTTCATACATACCATAATGCCTTAGGTCTTAATTTTTCATAATTTCGATGTTTCGTTGTAGAAATCTTTCCTCATTTAATAAGAGAAGTCTACATAACACCTGATAAGTAAGAAGAATTTCGCGAACTATCTAAATGGGCAGATTTTTCTTAGAGATTACTAGAATTTAACAATACTCTAAAACTTCAGAGCTACGGAGAGAGTAATTCTACAATTTCTACCAGATATACACGGAGGCAGTTATAACGAGTTACTCCTTCATTAAAGAAATTAAATATCAGTGGCCTGACTGTTGACTAATCCATAATATGAACGGAGCAGCCGTTGACTGTTAGTAAGGATGCAGATTTATGTGATTTTAAATATGTAATCAAAATTTGGGAAATCCGAACCTCATGGACATGTCTTTTCTTCCCACATAGATTCACTATGTTTACATTGT
The DNA here is from genome assembly GCF_040414725.1 of Anabrus simplex. Taxonomy (NCBI): domain Eukaryota; kingdom Metazoa; phylum Arthropoda; class Insecta; order Orthoptera; family Tettigoniidae; genus Anabrus; species Anabrus simplex. The sequence goes on along the minus strand of NC_090266.1, from coordinate 99,059,393 downwards.
TTTGGTACGGGATACGGCAAGTCTGCTACTTCATACTCCCGCCTCAATCTTGTCCTTGGTTTTACCAATATGAAAGTGACTGAGGTATGAGCGATATCGAAAGTCCCAACGCAGCCAGTCCCTGTGATTAATGCTGTCAAAGAGTTGTTCATTGGGTTAGTGGGTGTATGTATTTCAGTGTGCTTGGAACACTGACAGTATGTAACAGGATATTCTTGCTCGAGGAAGACAACGGGAAACCATTCCAATTCTCACTTCTCTAGTGCAAAGGACGACCTCCTCATTGACACTGAGGACATTTATGACAGATGATGGTGAATCTGTCGAGTATCCGTTCAGCCTTTGGGTTGACGACTTGATATACACATGCCTACATTTTATATGAAGTCATCAATGATAACACTGGACATCCGAGCCTTCACCTAGGGTACAGTAGTTCAACACGATTAAGAGATTTTTACTACTCCCTACGACAGGTGAAATCATATCACGGCATCGAAATAAATACTGTAATGTCTCTCCAAGGCTCAAATTTTTATGAACAGAAGAATCACCATTTAAGTGATACATGACGCAAATATTTCCAGGTACGATATGAAGGAAATGTTGCTTAATATCCAGACCGTATGGGGAAACTTATGCTCTATACCAGGTTACTATAAATGCAGGTTCAGCGGTAGTCAGTTACATAATATGCCTACAGTGCTGTACGGGACTCCGTGGTCAAGGCGGCAGCGCGTCGGCCTCTCACCGCTGGTTTCCGTGGTTCAGATACCGGTCACTCCATGTGAGATTTGTGCTGAACAAAGCGGAGGCAGTACAGGATTTTCTCCGTTTACTCCGGTTTTCCCTGTCATCTTTCATTCCAGCAACACTCTCCACTATCATTTTCCATTTGCATCTGTCAGTCATTAATCATTGCCCCAAAGGAGTGCGACAGGCTTCGGCAGCCGGACAATTTCTACACTCGCCGCATGATGGAGACTTCATTCATTCCATCCCTGTCCTGGTCACTGACTGAACAATAGGTTGAAGGTTTTCATTGTCAGTACTTTATGGATAACATAATATAAAAAGCACAGGAGGAAATTTGAAAAAAAAAACAGCGACCTAACAAATTACAAATGTATTAAAAGGGATATTCCATAACCGAGATACAATTCTAATTAAACTCCTTTGTTAAGTCGCCTTCCATTTTTATCAAAGCACCATGAACGAATTAATGTCCTCCAGAATTCTGTATTTGATACTTAGCTCCACACCACTTCATTTATTTAATTGGCACAATATGATAAGATATTTTATTTATGCTGTCAAAGTTAGGGATGTGTTCCCTTTCTTACACGTAATCAGTCCTAAAATAATATACAATTATTAATTGAAATCCTCAAATCAGTTATGAGTATTTTCCATAGATTTGTCTAAACAGAGTAACCCCTACAGAATATTGGTTATTTTAAGATAAAGAACAATCCTGAATAGGAAGATCGAAGAGCTAAAACTCCACAGAAATCACAAATGGCACATTGAGAGACTGTTCGAAGTTTTTAAATGACAAAACTTCGTCATCCCCAGTTGTGAGTTGAAACTTTATAAGTTCTAATGCGGCGTATTTCAACTCGTGCCTATTGACTACGTCTTTCATCTTTCACTTCCTACAGAACTTATATTGGTTTATTTCATCATTATTGGGGTATTAGAGAGTTTTATCAAAATGTTTAATATGAATGATTAATACATAATATACGTTCGTACATACATCCTAACATAAAACATATTTTCATTGAAATTGTGTCTTCCGTTGTTAGCAAGCCACCATGAACGAACTAATGTCCTCCAGAATCCTGTATTTGAAACTTGGTCTGTAACCTCACTTGGCTCCACACCTCATACCTTTAAATGATTAAAATTTGAATCTAACTAACTTCACATCGTCTACTCCATGGAACCCTCCGTGGCCTAGTCTATTATTCTCCTAGGTCATCTATCGTACTTCAGTAACTTCACATAATTATATTAATCTGATACTTTTAGAAGCGGGACACGTCCATTCTACAAGTGTGATAAAATATGATTAATAACTGCCCAGGTATATTTATAGTGTGAAAACCATTTTCAATGCTCCCGCCGATGGAATTCGAACACACACAAACACACGGTAACCAACTCATTCAGTTTAAGAAACTCTTCACTAGTGGCTTAACGTCGCACTAACACATATGATATTTTTGGCGACGCAAGGAGAAGAAAGAACAAGGACTGGGAAGGCAGCCGCCGTGGTCTTAATTAAGACACACCCCCAGCATTTGCTTTGTGTCAAAATGAGAAATCATTGAAAATCATTTTCAGTACTGCTGACGGAGGGATTGAAACCCACCATCTTCCGAATGCAATATCACAGCTACGCGACCCTAACCGTACGGCCAAAACACTCGGTGTTTAAGGTATATTAAAAATTCGTAATCATCATTACAATGTTATTTTGTTCGTAGTTTGCGAGTTGATGTACACTATCTTTCTCATCATACAGTTGCAGTTCCCTTGTTTACGAGGAGATATAGTCAATTTCCATACCTTTCATATTATCAGAACACGCTTGAAATCGTCCAAGGGGGTCACACAACGATAATTTAGGGACAGTTTTTTTTACAAATACTTGTCCCTGACATCTGAAAATCTCATACAAACGGAAGGTGAATACCGCTTTATTGCAATTTAAAAGTTGAAAATTATAGTTGCAAACAATATTTACCGGGTTATCTGCATAAAATCAGAAACCATCTTGCAGTTTCAACGTCAATATTCACGTTAATGACTCTATAGACAGACATGTATATGTTTTGTATACAGATATATGTTAATAATTACATAAGCTTGTGTAATAAATTATGCAGCACAGTAACGCTGCAGAAATCTTGTTACGGAAACACAATTGGCACACTGTGGAATATACACTGCAGAACACTTCCACATTTCTTGGGGTCAGAGACTTCTTTGATATAACACTATACACTACTCCTTTGTGTGCTACTATTTTATACAAAATGATTCCGTTTCCAAACTTTAATATACTTACATCCACATTTTAGTTTCGCCCCCGTATTTATACTACGTGTACACTCATTACAAATACTGGGAATGTTCTGGGTACCACAAAATGCACCTTTATGATATATTTCTTCTGCAGATCAAATTTTGCGGAAGTGTCATCTTTCTCACGAATCGATTCAGTACAACAGATCATAAATCAATGCCCTACCCATTCTATTGTGAGTATTCGTGGATAACGTTGATTTTTTTAAGCAAGGAATTTGAGTTTGTTAATGTGAAAATGTCTACTCATTTTTATCAAAATTTACTTTGTATGGTATATACAGTATTGTCGAACGGTCCATGGTGATATGTAATTGGACTGAAACATTCACTGTTCAAAAATGACAGTTTTTAGTGACATGCTACACGTTTATATCTTACACATTTTCCTCGTATTCTATATAACCATAGCCTAAGCCAAAGGGGTACGGAGAATGCCAACTCTATATGTGGTATTTTGTATAATAATATTCAATTAACAAATATTTACCACGTTTTCTTATACGAACAACACTTTTGGACGGTACTGTACTCCACACCCTTGCAACTGCATCAGCAACTCACAACAATCTTTAGGACGAGCTCCACGTTAGTCATTATTGTCCTCTTGTAAGTTTCATAGACGATGATCAGTCATTGCAAGACAGTTATTGTACAAAGGGAATTGCTTTGTGATCTGAATAGCACTGAATATAGGTCAAGGAATGACGCTCTACTAGTACAAGTTTGAATCTACTGACAGCGATCAACCTACAGTACTGATAAATAATTTATCGCTGCTTCACAAATTAAGTAACCCTGTGGTGAACTTTTTCAGCATGGGCGATCGCTAATCGCCTAATCAATACTCGAAACTGGTTACGATCCCAGTGCACCACCAACGCTTTGCCATTTTTACCGCTGCTTGTATTTGGAGCGCAACTTGACTGTAATGCCTGTTTTACATTGGCACATATACCGCGAAATGTTCAATGATCTGAATAGAATATGTATGCACGTCACACATAATGGTGATCGTTGGATGACAATTTGTATAGCTGTGTTGTCTGGTCAAGAGCTGCACACTTCAAAGAGTATCGACACGAGCAGTGGACAATGTTCACTCTTGCCAATCTACTGTACACTTTGCTGATGTATGAAAACTGAATGTAAAATAATGGTAATGAGACCAGTGACTCAATGGGTCATACGATGCATCATATGCGTCTTGCTGATACTGGTAGCATAGTGGTTATTGAATTACCTATTACTGAGCTCGATAGCTGCAGTCGCTTAAGTGCGGCCAGTATCCAGTATTCGGGAGATGGTGGGTTCGAACCCCACTGTCGGCAGCCCTGAAGATGGTTTTCCGTGGTTTCCCATTTTCACATCAGGTAAATGCTGGGGCTGTACCTTAATTAAGGCCACGGCCGCTTCCTTCCCACTCCTAGGTTTTTCCGGTCACATCGTCGCCATAAGACCTACCTGTGTCGATGCGACGTAAAGCAACTTGAAAAAAAAATACCTATATGTGCCAAAAATAGGTTGAATCTGGTCATATTCGGCGGATGTTAAAATATAAATTTCCAGGTTGATTATTCTCAAATTTAATGTAGCGAAGGCTAATCATTAAAGGTTCACTTCAAAAGTATTCGGCTCCTTGGATGAATGGTTTGCGTGGTGACCATCGCATCACACGGCCCCTAGTTTAATTCACGGCCGGGTTAGGAATTTTAATTTCAAATGGTTAATTTTCATGGCTCGTGGATTCATGTGTGTGCTGGTCCCAAAATCGCTGCACCTCATACAGACCTTACAATACTATCCTCCACCACTATTACGCGCAGTTTCCAACACACGGCAGACGCAGCCCACTTTCGTCCGAGGGTCTGGCTTACAACGGCTGCACCAAGCTAGCAGTAGCCGCTCGAAAATTTAATTATTTCAAAAATTGAAAATCAACTGCTTAGATTCCTCACTTTGGAAATGAAAATTCAAACTCTATTGAAGACTACAGTACAATGGCATCAACTGACGACGATAATTGAACTTTGAAAATGGTGTATGCAGGAAATATCAATTTAGAACACCTGCGTATTGTACGCAGGACAGGACACTGTTGTTATTACATCCTTGATTACTCATGTCATGCCGAAAATTCCCATCGACACGGTGAAGCTGATGATGACTTTCGTGAAGAGAATAGCAGGATAGTCGTCTAAGATGTGTCTGGTTATCCTTCCTTCTGTCCAGATGGTCATTCCCAGAGGATGATGACAATTCCATCTGTTTAAAGTGTCCGTGAAGCCATTTCAGCGAGTGAAGCGTGTCCTGGAATCCCATGATAGATTTATTCTCTTCCTACGCTTCTTACGAGGTGCATTCAAGTTCTAAGGCCTCCGATATTTTTTTCTAACTAACTACTCACCTGAAAACGATTAAACTGGCGTTACTTCTCGACGTAATCACCCTGCAGACGTACACATTTTTCACAAAGTCGACGCCATGATTCCATGGCAGCGGCGAAGGCTTTTTTAGGAGTATGTTTTGACCACTGGAAAATCGCTGAGGCAATAGCAGCATGGCTGGTGAATGTGCGGCCACGGAGAGTGTCTTTCATTGTTGGAAAAAGCCAAAAGTCACTAGGAGCCAGGTCAGGTGAGTAGGGAGCATGAGGGATCACTTCAAAGTTGTTTTCACGAAGAAACGTTTGCGTAACGTTAGCTCGATGTGCGGGTGCGTTGTCTTGGTGAAACAGCACACGCGCAACCTTTCCCGGACGTTTTTGTTGCAGTGCAGGAAGGAACTTGTTCTTCAAAACATTTTCGTACGATGCACCTGTTACCGTAGTGGCCTTTGGAACGCAATGGGTAAGGAGTACGTCCTCGCTGTCCCAGAACATGGACACCATCATTTTTTCAGCACTGGCGGTTACCCGAAATTTTTTGGTGGCGGTGAATCTGTGTGCTTCCATTGAGCTGACTGGCGCTTTGTTTCTGGATTGAAAAATGGCATCCACGTCTCATCCATTGTCACAATCGACGAAATGAAAGTCCCATTCATGCTGTCGTTGCGAGTCAACATTGCTTGGCAACATGCTACAGGGGCAGCCTTGTGGTCGTCCGTCAGCATTCGTGGCACCCACCTGGATGACAGTTTTCGCATTTTCAGGTCGTCATGCAGGATTGTGTGCACAGAACCCACGGAAATGTCAACAGTGGAGGCGATCTGTTTAACAGTCATTCGGCGATCCCCCAAAACAATTCTCTGCACTTTCTCGATCATGTCATCAGACCGGCTTGTGCGAGCCCGAGGTTGTTTCGGCTTGTTGTCACACGATGTTCTGCCTTCATTAAACTGTCGCACCCACGAACGCACCTTCGACACATCCGTAACTCCATCACCACATGTCTCCTTCAACTGTCGATGAATTTTAATTGGTGTCACACCACGCAAATTCAAAAAACGAATGATTGCACGCTGTTCACGTAAGGAAAACGTCCCCATTTTAAGTATCTAAAACAGTTCTCATTCTCGCGGCTGGCGCTAAAAATCCGTCTGTCGTATAGTGCTGCCATCTCTGTGACGTTTTGACAACGAACGCGGGCTCCATTTAAAAAATGCACATGTTTCTATTTCTTTCCAGTCTGGAGAAAAAAAATCGGAGGCCTTAGAACTTGAATGCACATCGTAATTTGACAGTAGGCCTACTTATTTCAAAGTCTAACCATTCTCCCTGAGTTTTCGCTTTGATTATTCGCCACGTACGGACGAGTTTACTAGTCTTATGTACTGCTCTAGCCGACTAATTTTATGTATCATAGTCTAAGAAGGCATCCAGTTCCATTTACAGTGTTACTGTGTTCCTGTTACCACCTGCTTCAAAATAGAACCATTCTCTCAACTTCCACATTTCGTCGCTTCACCGGTAAAACGTTGTATCCCACAATACTCTTCCTATCCATTATTCTCCTTAAGACTGGTCACGCCTCCCAGCCACATATGGATACGCAGTCCATCAGAACAATGTCCGTTGTGTTCGTTTTCCTATGTCGCCGATTAAACGAAAATGAACCTTACATGCATTGTACACTAGGAGTGCGTAAATACGTAATGCAATCGTACATTCCTACAGTACGGTAGTGTAAGGTTAATTTTCCTTTACACATGGGCATAGGAAAATGAACACAACAAAATTTGTTCTGATGGACTGCATATCCATACGTGGCTGGGAGGCGAGACCAGTCTTAAGGAGAATAATTGATAGGAAGAGCTTTGTGGAATACAACCTTTTACCGGTCGAGCGACGATTTGTTATTACCATATAAACATTAATGTATCTTGAGCTTATGCAGCGTTCTTTTCTACAACAAAATTAATTTGAACCCTGAGAAATGTATGTTCCATGGGCAAATTTAATTGTTGGAAAATTTAAAGAATAAATGACTGCATTAATTTTTCAGCTCGTTATACCTTTTCCTTCATTAAATGTTTAACAAAACAAATCTGGGTACTCAAAACTGTTCACCAGCTCCATTTTAATGAATTAATCATGTGAATAGTCTTAAATTGCTAATATTCCAAAATGCATCTACTTTCCAATTTCACAGTTGTGGATTTAGGAAATTTGGTATTCATTCCTTTTTTTTATATTACAGCCAAAGGAGATCATTGAATTCACCGTCGTTCTTATTACATACATTCCAATGTTTTTTAAAACTTTGTGTTGTCATTACGTGCCGAATAATGTGTTTAAATTTAGTTTCGAAAGATTTAGCAGAAACTCCTACATCATGATATATGAAAATAAACCCAACACCTACACGGTGGAATAAACCTGTTCATCTAAGTATGCTCCATTTCAAGCAGCAGTCATCTCTCACCGTGCACGGAAAATGTAGATATTGTTCATTTGAAATAGATTCCGCCAACCATAATACCTGTTGGCAGAAATTGCAGGGCAATATGATGAAGGACCTGTGCGGTATGTCGGCGATTATTATCCATACCTGTTCTGAAAGTTCCAAGAAGTCGTTGGCAAGCTGTGTGTACCATCGTCTAGCCTGTGACATTAGTGATAAATTGCCTTTAGTCCAAGGATTCAAACTGAAAAATCTTGTGTTGTGTTTTACAATCAATGGGCTCAGAAGAACTATACGGTGGATGGATTAATGCGAACGTTTTAATAATAGTAATACCCCTTAGGGATGAGAATGGGGAGATACGGTCTGATATGTAGTCGTAGAAACAATGTATCTGCTTATTAGAGTTGAAGCTTCCAAGGTATGTTAAGCAATTATTATTTTATGTGTTAATATTAGACCATGTTGTTGTTTTATGTACCTCATGAACAGGCTGCTGACATTTCTAAAATATTTCAGTACATTTTATTATTGGGAATTACGTACCCATACTCCATTCGGGGGAAAAGGCCTCCCCTGGCAGCTATTGACCGAAAACATAGAAATGTACTCGGAATATGGCAACTCATACATAATGTAGACCTACATAACACAGCGATGCAGTTAAATCCAGACGAGAACCTGGTAGTAATTGAAACGTTATTGCATAAAGTCATGCCAAAATATTGCGAGTTATAGTATAGCACCAGAACTCTCAGACACAATGATTGCCGAAGATTAGATCGTGCTGAGCAGGGCAGCATGTCGATAAAACGAATACAATTTTTGGGAAATCCATGCTTTATATATCCTAATTCTAGTTCCAATGCGAATGGAATCATACAAGGGGACTCATCGCCCTTCTAGGTTTTGCTGTTTACAATTTGCAGGATAACTATCATACGAGGTGATTTTCAAGACAATGCCATCTTTAATTTATTTATTTGGCTTGTTTTGCTTGGATTAATTAAGCGCACGGAGCCTTCTCTTACATTAAACAAGGGTTTGCAATTTAATGTAACAGCACAATACAACAGAAGTTACTTAGAAATTATTTTACAGACTAAATTACAGTATGAAGTGTTGATGGTTGAATTAAGAATTTCGTAATAATAATAATAATAATAATAATAATAATAATAATAATAATAATAATAATAATAATAATAATAATAATAATAATAATTTTCCTGGCTCTTTGCAGCGAATTGAGTGATTGGATAGACACTCGGAAAATTAGTTATGGAGTTAAATGTTGTCGAAGACACCTCCACAATTAGGTATGGCACTCGTGTCCGGATTACATCTGAAGTCGTCGTGAAACACCCCCACAGCGTCAGTTCTCAGCTCTCCGTTCCACCCACTAACCACATATTTGGCATAAAGGAGCCGTAGGTGGGCAATAGATGCCTCTAGAGGCAATGAGAATTCATGCCTTTTCTGGAAATTAGTTTTCAACTTTGTAGGGTACCTAAGGTTTTAATGGACATACATTCTTTTGGTTTCATCCTTGTCTGTCGGATGTTCTTCCTCTCAGACAGTGTTCTTAGACCTCCTAGTACATCTTCAGTTTGCCTGATGTATCCAACATCCTCAGACAGTGAATTACAACGATGAAGATAGCAGTTCATTCATAAAGAAGGGTAATCTCTGCCTCTCCCAGTAATGCAAATCTTTCTGCAATACATCATCATAATATGATGCAGTGTTTACTGACCTGTATTCAAGACTTGTATTGATTCCCAACGTTCTTATAATCACGCGCTGAATGATACATATTGGAGCGTCTCATGGATTTATTACAGTTTAAAATCACTCAATAGCACGTACATGCATGATGGTATTACAAGCTAACCGTTAACGATCACTCCGTTGCTCTCTCTGGATGGACTTAGCCTTCTGACAGCGTTGCCCTAAATCTCATTCTTTTCATCTTCACCAGCAAGGACACTGCACAATCAACTTGAATAGAATTGTTACCTACATTTCTTCCCTGGCACGAAGTGAAAGGCCCCTGGTTGATTCCCGGCATCGTCGTGACTTTTCTCTCTTTTTTTACGTGATGAGGTTCAAGGACAGAATTTCTATAAAGGGACGGTTCGAAGTGGAGCACTTCACGTTAAAGTTCACTTTGATTGGTTGGATGAATTCTCACGCATGAAAGCCCGACAATTTTATACAGTCGCTGGCTCCGCAGAATCATCACACAGGTCTGTGACAGTCAATAGTGACTACGTACAGACCTATAAACGTTCGTTTTGACAGATAAAGGAAAACATACCTACTATTATAATGTTAAATCTTACTTTAAATCATAAAAATAAAGGGAGAGAAACAGAAAATGTTGTACAGTAGATACAGTACTTCACTTGCTATACCAGGCTCGAGGATTCCCCTATGTCTCGCGTTTCACAGATCGAAATTCGATATTCTAGCCCTGGACTAGACAGACGCCGATATCTGATACGATGACTCGTTTCTGCGTCCAGTTCATTTCTCTAATTACGTATACCCTAACACTGATGAATCATCTTGTTATTGCTAACAGTGAAATATTTCTTAGCTTGTGTACAATGTGACTTCCTTTCAATTGTATTTGATTACCAGAAATACCTAGCATACTGTTGAATGCAGAGAGGGTCAATATAATATTTACTTGCGTATTAATTTTTATGTTTCTAGCTCCTATTTACTTAGCCTGTAGCGTTAGAACACTTACCGTGCGTATGTGCAATTAACTTAAACATATCCAGATGATTGCTATTTAGGGGTATGTTCTAATAATTTCCGTTTGATCCAACATAAAGCGTAGGTTCTTAACTGATAATAAAAAGGTACTTTATGGGTTAATTGATTACCAGGAATGGTATTAATTTAAATAATAATTCATTAGGTGATTCCGTATATTTATTCTTGATTTTCTGTCATAAGTTCCACTGAAATCTTTTTAACGGGTATCACTATAGCCTTGTTCATAGAGTTAAGCTTTAAGATAAGGAAAGCACATATCCTTTTTCTAATATTCTGCCTGGAATTACAGCACAGGAATCTTAAACACTACAGATAGTTTATAAATTCATAACCTGCGCGGATTACGAATCGAGGAAGTGAAATGTAAACATCAAAGAGAAACATTTGTGATTTACGGCACGAGTGAGACAACATGAGGATGCACATAGATAATGTCTCAGTATCCTGACTGATCTCTTCACTGATTTGCGGAAAATGGCGTGGAAAATACCTTTGTTGATTCTGACTCTGTTTTAGAAGTAGACAAATAAAGACGTAATTGTGCGCTGGCTTCAACAGTAAGTCCCGCTATTTGAAGGTTCACAGATGATTTTGATTTAGTAAATTATTTTCGTTTATTTATTATAGGTCCAATGAACTTCGATGTTAGGCCCCTTTAAAAACAAGCTTCGTCATCATCATCATCATCATCATAATCATCATCATCATCGTTTACCTATTTGCCTTGTTTTGCTTGGTGTAGTTAAGGTTATAAACGCTTCTTTTACTCTAAACCAATGTTAACTACAACGTGAAACTAATACAATTAAGGCAAATAGAAAATTATTTTCAGAATTAACTTATAACATAAAGGTAACTAACTGTATAATGAATTTGATGATGATGATGATGATGATGATGATGAATGATAATGATGGTAATAATGATAATACTATTAATATTGATAGTAATCACAATATAACAGTAACAATTAAATGGAAAGCAAATATTTCTTATAATGGTTTGTGAATGACGAAGCCGTAACTCATCTGGTATGGAGTTCCAGACACGCGCAGCACCTACTGTGAAGGAGTGGCAGTACCGCTTAGTGTTGTGTGAGGGGATGGTCAGGATGTTCCTGCTATAGAAGAGCATATTTAGTTTATGAGCTCTGAGAACTTGATAAACCAGGTTGGTAGGTGTAGAAGTACTCAGAACTTTGTGTAGTTGACACTGGATGTACATGGATTGTACCTATTCTTTCTCTTTTTGTCGTATGCTACTGATTGTCATGCATTAGTCCAGAATCAGACGTTTGGATTGATTATGTACCCGCTCTTTTGTTCTTTCGTCGGAAGCGATGATGTTTATATGACGATTTCTACAATTAATTGAGATGCAGTGAATGTCTTCGTGCAAACCAGGCTAAAATATTTCAAGTAGTTGACCACGATGGAACGAATGCTATGGTGTCGGGTATTAATTAGAGTTTTATTGTGCATGCATCGACCTAAGATATGAGGGAGAGTTTTGATATCGTTATGACAATATCCACAACGGCTATTGTCATAGGTCCTGCCGGGAATAAGTAATAATAATAAAGTTATTTGCTTTACGTCCGACTAACTACTCTTTTACGGTTTTCGGAGACGCAGAGGTGCCGGAATTTAGTCCCGCAGGAGTTCTATTACGTGCCAGTAAATCTACCGACACGAGGCTGACGTATTTGAGCACCTTCAAATACCAACGGACTGAGCCAGGATCGAACCTGCCAAGTTGGGGTCAGAAGGCCAGCACCTTAACCGTCTGAGCCACTCAGCCCGGCCCTGGAATAAGTAGTAGTGCTGCTACGTTGGGGATCATCTTAATGTTATTACTATTTTTGCTGCAAGTGGGACCTTGATGGTTCCAAACCTACTTGCTAAATTACGATTACTCCGTAAAATCAATAATACTTTTAAATTTTCCAGGAAGATGGCACCATCCAGCATATTCTATATCTCTCATAGCGATAGAATTTGTCAGTTGTGGGCACGTATCTTGACTAGGAATTCAGAGTTCAGTATTACTACTGAATATCATTGATTTGTAGAGTGTAAAATTACTGGTACATTCGGATTTCGGGGCATTATGAGAGAGATTATAACATACGTATCAAGATGATATCCACAAATATCGTAGCTGCGGTATGGGACACAACCATTCAAACTGATATATATAATCGTGATTTATGTTCCTTTCGGTGGCTCATTGTTGTTAATCTTTCATTGGGTTCATTGTTGGACGCGCTTCCGATTGGTTGACTGTACCAAGAGCTCTGTATTGTACTTGTGATAACGTAGTTATTACTTATTTACATTTAGTGAATTTTGTGTGTGTTTAGTTCTATAAATATCGGTGCTCAGGGTTTATTCCTAGTAATAAAGATTAGTGATATTTATCTAAATTCTACATTGATAAGTTTCGTTGACGTTCAGTAGATGACGTGCTGTAGGTTACCCTCTTTCGAATTTCAATTGGGAAAAAATAGATAATATCCATTTTTCGACTTAAATATCGGTAGATCTGTTGGTACAGTTCTTACAAAGACAGAATATTATAAGGTTTTAACTTCCGCAGGTTTTACATTCGCACAGACAATAGACGCACTATTTCGTATAGAAATCAATTGGTACCGGTACCACCTTTCACGAAGGTAATAATCATTTTTATTAAAAAACACGTCGCCCTTTTAAATTGTGTACAAAGAGAGAAATTTAACAGAATTTATATTTCACTGGCGAAATAGTTAACAGTTTCTATATTGTTGTCGATTATTGCCGCTCTCCGTACTCAAATATTTCATTGTTGGCTACGGCCGAGAAATAAGAGAATAGTATAGTTGAGAAAAAAATAATCAGCTGATTCCTGTATTCCGTAAATTTATGTGTAGTTCTGAGTAGATAGTTCAAGTCTCGGATGTACTTTATACATTAAACTCTCAATCTTTCAGCATTTAAGGGTAGTCTTAATTTCTGTTAGCTTGTAGAAATAAAAGAAGAAACTTCCTAATAAGTATTTAGTTCCAGTTAGCCTATTGCACTTAAATCTAAATACAGTTCAGAATTATCGTTACGTATTTCTTTTACTACAAATTATCGTGCTTGCTTTAATATGGCGTAATATTTGTATAGTAGGGGAAAATATCTCTAAGAATTTAGCTCTTACTAGAATTTTATAGTTCAGTTAACCTGTTCTAATTAAGATGCACTTAATTGCAGTTAAGAATTGTAGCGTAGCTGTTTTTAGTAAATGGTATCTCGCTTGCATTTTCTGTTTGCGAGTAGTAGTAGTAACAGTAGCAGTAGTACTCGTAGTAGTGGTGGTAATAATGATATGTCTGTACATACACGTATTTAATGCAACTGTACATTTCTATAGTTAACTTGTTACTCCTACGAATTTATAATTAGAATACGCCCAGTAGAATATTGTAGTGTAGTTATTTTATCCGTTAGTTTCTTGTTTGCATTAACGTCGTGAAATCTTTGTGTAGTTTACATCTTTCCTTCCTCTGACATATACACTTCTATTCATAGAATACGCTACTTTATTTCTGTTGATATTTCCAGATAATTTTTCATTTATTTGAAAAGATAATAATAGCTGAATGAGGTAGGTGTAAGTGCTGTGGGTGTGTGTGGGAATTAAAGAAGATAAGGGAAGAGATAGCGAGTTTGAGGGAGTTAATTAGTCTTGAAATGAAGACTGGAATGTTAGAGGTTTCCCCTCATTCATTGCACGGGATGCAGTAGGTAGGCAAGAGGAAGAGGAAGTAAGGAGAGAAGTTGTGGAACACAGGTGGACTAATGTTTTAAGGGGAAGAAGATTGATGATTTAGGATTTTTCCTCAGGGAGTGGACCCAGGAAGGTCATTGGCGTGGAATGTGTGCGGATCACTGTAGGCATATCAGCAGAGGGAAGGTGGAGATCAGGGAAGCGCCAATGTGGAGGTGTTACACAGGAGGAAATAGGATATTAGGAAAGGGAAACGTAGATTAGAGGATACGAAGAGGGGAAGGAACAGGATAAGGAGAGGGAGAGGAGGAGGGAGGGGTTGGCAGGCGTCAGGAAAGTTAAGGGAGATCAGGAGAGGTGGGGTTGAGGCTCTGGTGTTGGATGACTCGATTGATAGGCATGTGGGAAAAATGTGTGAAGGGAAGGAACCAGAAATTAGGTTAAGGCAGATGTTCAGGAAAACATAATCGAGAAGGTGGTATTTTTCCATGTAGGTGCCAATAACGTCAGGCAAGCAGGAATAGGTACTAACACAGTTATGGATTTGTGGGATCTGGTTTTGGTAGCACGGAAGAAGCTTGAGGTGTACCGTGGAAGTGGGATACTGACTGGAGGGTGATTGGCTATTTAAATGAGACTATGGAATGGGTATGTGCGAAAGTGAGAGTGAGATTCGTAGATCCTAATAGGTGGGTAGGGTACAAGGATTTGCGTTCAGGAAAGCGGGGTGGAATAGGTAGCGGTGATGACAGTATAGGAATCATGAAGTCAAGTAAGGGCAACACAATGATTACTGTTACACTGTAGGAGTTTTGTAGGGAAGGGAACTGAATTGAGTAATTTAATGGAATTGAAACTTAATTGCATCATGGTTGAGAAGTGATATTGTGGATGCGAAAATTATCTTACGGAACTGGAGTGTTAATCGTAGATACAAGCTATGAACGATAGGTGAAAGAACTTGAGAGCTATCAAAACTATGAAGATGAGGAACAATAAATACCAAATGTGGGACTTACCTCTGAAGAGAATACCAACTTGATATTTTTGTGATGTACAGACCTGGCAAGGCTGGCTCTGATACGGAATTATTTGATAATGAGGAGGCACGGCACGGAAAAGAACCTTATTGTAGCCGGTGATTTGAATTTACTTACTGTTAACTGCGAACGTAATGCGAATGACGGAAACATGACCGACAAATGGTGAATAAATTAGCATTGGAAAGGCAGCTGAATCAGAAAATGACGGAACGAACTAGACGTGTTGCTGATAAAACCAGATGAGCTGTATAGAGGAACACAAGTAAGAGATGGTATAAGAGATCATAAAGGTGTTCTTGTCGTACTTAAAAATACATATTAGAAAGGAATGATGTAAAAGTAGGATTGTTGGTCAATATCATATGTTTGATAAGAGAGGCATGGGGAAAATTAAAAAGCAATTATGGTCAATGGAAAAAGTTAAATAATAATTATATACAGCCCATGGAATGGGTTTGAACTATTGTTGAGAAGTGTGGAAGCAGGAATCTAACTTTAAAAGCGATATGGAATTGTAAGGGCCAGTTATATAATAACAGGGAAATAAAGAGATTAAAATGAGGTACAGATTAAAAATAAATAAACTTCAAAATGGTTGCATGAGTAAGGAGAGATTGAAGGAACTTATTGGGAAATTGAATTCAGCAAAAAAGTCAGTTATGTATAACATGATGGCAAACACAATTGCCCTGTTGATTTTAGAGAGCAGCGGAAGGACATGTCTGGATACCTTAAAGCTGGAACAGGTTCCAGGAAAGATATGCCAGGGATCATTAATGAACAAGAGGTGTGTATATGTGAGGACTTGCAGAAAGCACAAATATTCAGTCAGCAGTATATAAAGGTAGTCGAATATAAGGATAATTTCTAGCGAGAGGAGGCGACTAATACTGGAAAATTAGTGAAATTGCCTGTGATTATAAAGAAATTTGGACAGAGTTATTAAAAAAGTGGGTCAACCCACCAACCCATAGTTTGGAGTGAACGGAATTCAGATTTGAACCCCTTCTCAAAAATCGGAAACATGTGGCTATACATTTTCCAATATACTCTCTCAAATGATGGCATAAAGGCAACATTATACAAATGTTTTCAATGTGATCGTCATCATTTCACACAAGCAGGGGGGCATCAAATGAGGGTTGACTGGGTTTTGCATAATATCTGAGTATTGATTATGAATTAAGGAAAAGTGTTAAGCAACTATTGCACATATTATTATTATTATTATTATTATTATTATTGTTATTATTATTATTATTATTATTATTATTATTATTATTATTATTATTATTATTATTATTATTATTATATTTTGGAAAATGAAATGAAAATCCGCAGCCTTTTACCAGTCATTTGACCGGGTCAGGAATTAAATGAAAGAAGCCCTGATCTAGCAGCGAGGATAGGAACTGTGCTGATTGCCGAAGCCTGTAGAATCATCTGGAGCAATGATTAATGACTGGCAGATGAAATGAAATGAAATGTTATTGGAGAGTGTTGCTGGAAAGAAAGATGACAGAGAAATCCGGAGTATCCAGAGAGAAACCTGTTCCGCCTCCGATTTGTCCAGCACAAATCTCACATGAAGTGAGCGGGATTTGAAGCACGGAATCCAGCGGAGAGAAGCCGGCGTGCTTCCGTCTGAACCACGGAGGCTTTCGGTAATAATAATAATAATAATAATAATAATAATAATCGTGTATTATTCAACTTAAATATAATACACTAGAATGGCATAACTAATTGAATACATGATATTAATAATAAATCATATATGTGTAACACCTTATAATTACCGCGAACGCATTTATTCACAAACATTTACAATGGAAACTTAAGTGTTCAAAGGTTTAATTAGTATGAAATCTCCTAATCCAAACAATACAATACGCTACCTATCAAAATGTTTGGATGAGGAAATCTCAGAAGTTCAGCTCAGAGAATTAGAGTAGGCAAATTATTATCTGATGCTCGAAACGATTGAAGATCGTAGGCGGTTGTGGGGGAGGGGGCGCAAGAATGCATTATAGGATCTTTATTTTTTGTGTATTTAAATGTTGTTAGTAAAGAAATGGAATAACAGGAAAGGATTGTTGCGGGTGATGTTATATGAAGTAAATAAGTTAATGGTTTGTTTGTGATTGCGAAAAGATCTCGACAAGGTTGTGAGATGAGTGACAGGCAATGGTATGATGGCAAACGGGACGAAAAGTCAGGTTGTAAGTTTCACCAGGAGAAAAAGGCCTCTCATTTTTTAATTACTGCGTCGATGAGGTGCTGGTACCTCATGGAGAGCAATGTAAGTACCTAGGTGTTAATATAAGGAATTATATTCACAGGGATAATCACAGTAAAGAGGTTGTAAAGAAGAGTTACAGATATCTTCATATGGTTATGAGCGTAGGGCTGGTTGTAAGAATGTAGAGGTCAGGGCATGTAAGTCTATTGTTCCAGTGTGTGAGAGAGACCCGCACCAGGATTACTTGAACAAGAACTGGAGAAGATTCAAAGGAAAGCAGCGGGATTTGTTCTTGATAGTTTCCAAGAAAAGTATAGTTTTAGGAATTTGTTGCAAAATTTGGGCTGCGAAGACGTAGGAGTAAGGGACTAGATGCTCGACTAGATGGTATGTTCCGAGCTGTCATATAACAGATGGCAAGGAATGACGTTAGTAGATGAATAAACTTGAGTGGAGCTTTTAAAGGTAGGAGAGGTCATAATACAAGACAAAGATGGAATTTAAGAGGACAAATTAAGGCAAATATTAATTTACAGGACGAAGAGTAAGGGACTCGAATTATTTATCAAGTGGATAAGCTACCAACTCTACTGGCAACATTTAAGGAAAATCTAGGTAAACGATTGATTGGGAATCTTCCACCTTGCTTTCAGCCCTAAATGCAGATCATTGAGGATTGATTGATAAATCGATCATTACGGTTATCAACGACCTGCTAGGATTATTACCAAAACATACAAAAATCGTGTTCTAGAAATTTCATTTAAGAAGGGTGCACACGAGTACACGGTGGCGTGGAGTGGTGAATATTGCTAAAAATATTGCAGGTCTTTCTGCCATTCTCGCATTTCTTTCTCATACGTATTCACTCCCAACAAGACGATGGGACCACACTTCACGTCGGCGGAAATCTGAAACCTACAGCTCTCAGGATATATCGATAGCTGACAAGAGAGTTGTTTAACAGGATTTAAGGGAACCTTCGCTTGGAACGGATTGAATGCAACTACAATAACTCATGCTTTTGGTGCACTGAAATATATTTCGCTTCGCGTGTCGTACAGAACATTCACAGACGAAGAAAGTGCCTTAATATGTGAAAAGAGAAGAGATATTGCGTATGTTATCATTAATTGATGTGGTAGAAAATGAGCTATGGTCCAAAGAATACTTACTATCATTGGTAAAGCGCTAAGGCATGTAGCTATGTCACAATATTATATACAATGAAGTAAGAATTTATTAGTAACATGTTCCCTATCCATTTGCCTCCTATGTTACAAAAGCTAGGAATTCTAACATTTGAACGGTAGGTAGGAATAGGTTTGGCACTAAGGGTTGTCTATCATTGAAATTTGACTTGACGTTATTGCGGAAAACATTCAGTGACATTTTCTGCCCCAAGAATGTTTACTATTGTTCATTAGGCACTGGGTCTGTATTTTAGGTTCGTATTAAATCAGTGCAGTAAACATAATATTAACAGATATGTGAAAGGTAAGTGAACCCAGAGTCTTTTGTCTTCGATAACACATCAAACTTCTTTTCATGAGGAGAAAAAGATGAAGAAGGGGTCTTAGAGTTTGACATGACTGTATATATCGTGGGTTTAATCGCAGGACCTCCGGTTTTACATAGACAGGGAACGACAGGGATGTAACACTTCATCTCAGAAGTTCCATATTTTTGACAAGGATTCGAACAGTGGCCACCTTGGTGAGAAGCTAGCCACAAAGGTACTTGGATATCCCGCCTTCATGTAGAAGACGAAGACGAAGAAGAAGAAGAATAAGAAGAAGAAGAAGACGAAGACGAAGAAGAAGGAGAAGAAGAAGAAGAAGAGAGTTTTAAAATCGGAAGTTGCATTCCAAACACTCGAATTTTACGAAAAACTCGATGCTTCGGATATTTCGCACCGCATACATTTACAGGCTTCTTCATTGAAGAAGAATCTCTTCCGTTTAAAATATTCGATTGATATTACGTCCATAATTTGCACCAGAATGTAGAATTAGCGTGACAACAACACAGTATCTGTGGAAAATACCAATTTCTTGTCGCTCTTACGCAGACCTGTGCCCGGTAATGGATGGTTAGACTCTTGTTAGGGGAGATTCATGTCGCCCTAAGTGGGGGCTGACATGTATTGCTACATAAAGAACGCAGGTTACGTGCAGGCTTAATGACAGACGCATGCTCAGTCCATACCTCACTTGTTTCGATACCCGAGTGTGTGTAGTTGTTAGGTTCGAGAGTGTTTTGTTCCCAAATCCGGTCGATCAATGCTATCAACATAAATCGTGAAGGTGAGCCTCGCCTCGCCATACAACACAACGTTCCACAAGCGAGCGTCATCTGATAACCTTTTCCCCACCCGATCGTGCCATCTTTGTAAATCGGCAACGTGATAAATTAGATTAAACAATACAGTCGCTTACTCTGTGAACATGCATGTCGAATCGGGAGTGGAAATCCTACATGCTTTGTGAAAGTTGGGGTGACGATGGATTGATGACAGGACGAGAACATGTAGTGCATCATTTGCAAATTTTGACTCGTTCCCGGCACTAAATTGTAAAATGTGATTGTGCCAGTAGTCTGATTCCCATCATGTACCACGTGTCGTACTCATATATATAATCCTCTTTCTAGGCAAGCAAATCTATCTTTCATTAATATTTTTATATTGCTAGTTTTAGTCTAAATAATTTCTTTATATGTCGGTTTCGGAGACGTCGAAGTGCCGCAACCTTGACCCGCAGGAACTCCTTTGCGTGCCGGTAAATCTACCTACAGAAACCTCCATTCTGAGCAGAGATCGAACCCGCTGGAGCTCACACGGCCAGTGCTTCTACTGCTTCAGGTACTAAGACTGATTTAATAATAATAATAATAATAATAATAATAATAATAATAATAATAATAATAATAATAATAATAATAATCAAACCCAAACCCGAACACCATGGCACTACAGCCCTTGAAAGGCCTTGGTCTACCAAGCGACTGATGCTCAGCCCGGAGGCCTGCAGATTACGAGGTGTCATGTGGTCAGCACGACGAATCCTCTTGGCCGTTATTCTTGGCTTTCTAGACCGGGGCCGCTATCTCACCGTCAGATAGCTCCTCAATTCGAATCACGTAGGGTGAGTGGACCTCGAACCAGCCCTCAGGTCCAGGTAAAAATCCCTGACCTGGCCGGGAATCGAACCCGGGGTCTCCGTGTTAGAGGAATAATAATAATAATAATAATAATAATAATAATAATAATAATAATAATAATTGTTACCGAGTTTTGGTGGTAGGTAGAGGTGTAAGAAGGTGCGGGCGTGAATGGGTCTCAAACTACGGAATCAAAGTTAATGTAAAAGTTAACAAGGTTATATTTCCTTTTCAATATTAAGTAATAACAAAGAACAGGTACTTAGTAGCCGAAACACAATTTGAAATGTACAATTACAGGGATTACAGAGTTTGGGCTTCGAGCCCTGAGTTCACAATTTTTGAGCAACTAGCCCAACTTTCCGATATACAAATTTTAACAAAGGGGCAGACGACCCCAATCAAACCCTGGAGCACTTGCTCCAAATTACACAGTAAAGCCTCCTCGAGGCATACAACACTCCGTTTCCAAAAGAGCCACACGCTCTTTAATTTAAGCCTCTCCTAGGCCACACCAAACTCCACCTTCAAGTTGTCCTCAACGGACAATAGACACAGGGGTAAAATACCCAATCTACTGAGGTCTATTAAATGAAAAGCAGGTTAATTGAATGACCTCTAAAACAATTTGAGAGGAGGCGAACTTGCACTCCTAATACACTTTGATTTTTAAGACCTACTTTGGCTCTTAGGCCACTGATGCAAGGGCTAATCCCATACTACAGAGGTGACTTAATAGCAATTTACATTACATTACGGAAGAATTGGTTGAGAGAATAAGTTCACCTCAAGACGATGTGAGTGGGAGCTCGAGAGGGTTAAGCACTCTCTATCCCAATATGTCGTTTTAAAATAGAATAGATACCAGTTGTTTTTACATTTTAGGAAAAGGTTACATGGTTGAACGCTTAGAACCCGCCTCGAAAGTTAAACTGCTGAGCAAGAAAAGAAAGAATTTATTAATCGGCCATTACCTTATTGTTGACCGCCGCCGAGGAAAGAGGCGCTTCCCGCCTCCTGCTATGTACTTAATACACTGAAAGATGGAACAGAAGTGGCCCGGAGACCCTAAAATCAGCAGTTTATATACTCTCGCGGAAGTTTCTAGGCATTAGGGGAATGAAAACACCCGCCCACAATGTTTTTATTGGATAGGACCCCGCAACAGATACAAGTTGGGGGAAGATACACCAGATTGGTCAGAAATTACTAAAAGAAATTCGGGATTGGATAAATCTAAAACAAGGGGAAAAAGAGGGGTATTCAGCCAACTTAAACAATAACAGAAAGAAATTTAACAAGAAACAAACTTTTGAAATAAAAATTTCTCCAACAAAATAGTTCTTTGACTCCGCACTAGGGTGCGCTATTGTTGATCTTCAGTAGTGTCCTCTAGAAGAGAAAGTTCACACTTCTTACTTCAAGCGAAACAAAAACACATCAAAAGTGACACAGTTCAAAAACTCAAAATTTTCCACGTGGTGACATCTTCTGAGAAAGTAGAGAATTAATAGAGTAGATAAAGTTCAACCTTCCTCCAGAAGAGGAGTTTCAACTGGCGCAACTTTTAAATAAACGGTGTAGAGGTGTACCGCCCGGTACAGACCTCCCCCCCCAAAAGTTCCTCCAGGGGTGACACATGAAATCATTTTGAAACAAAGTCGAAGTAATGATGTTGATACGAAGATAGATAGCAGAAGCATTTACAAGATTTCTTAATTCAGTTTCAAAATGTTGTTGTTGCAGGTGAATGAAAGTCTTTAAGTTTGTAGAATTTGAATTTCTGAAGATAAACTTTTAATACTTAGAAGTGAAGAAAAATTTTTTGCACGGTCCACCAAATATTGCTGTTGAATTCCCAAAGGTAGTTATCTCTTATAGTAACTGTCCATGTAGTTGATGTTGATGAAGTTGGATGGCCGGACCGGCCGTTGCAGCTTGCGTCCAAAAGGAGGCCGCTCGGACCCCTCAAGTACCCTGAGATACCGCTCGCCCGCACTATGAGGGGAGCAGAGGTGTTGAAGCACGCCGCGCCCGCGGTGAACATATACAGGCTGCGGGCAAGTAGCAGGTCGTGCGCCGCACGTCAGCCTTGGCCGGGAGGAGAGCTCCGGCTCGCCGTGCACATGTCGTCCTCGCTGGAGAGGAGGGGGCCCATCCCCCTCCCCAGTCGCTGCACGGCGCTGCGCGGCTGCGGGGGCACTGAAACATTAAAGCTAGGCGGCAGAATTGTGTTGGACTATCATCTTCTTTGAGGGTACAGGCTTGTGGAGAGGTTGAGGGGCCAGCGGCGTGTAGATATCCATGGCATTTACTATTATGAAGCCACAGTGTAAGGTGGAGCAGGAGACGGGAGCGTGGTAATGGCCGTGGCAAGAACAGGATGGCAGTTTAACGGGTCGGGGCAGATTTTACACAAGGCTTACATCTAAAACCAAAATATTACAGAAGGGGCAGAATGCCTTAAAAGTGAAACTCAAAAAAAAAAAAAATATAACCTTCATATCCTTTCAAATTATATGAAGCAAGTTGAAACTAAATTTACACCGGTTTCACCTGTGACAGGTGAACCCTAAATATCCTCTCGGTGGCTGGATTGCTTAGTAACAATGTAACCGGTGTGAGAAAATCGAGAATGATGCATGGCCCATGGAATCTGGGGGCAAGCTTGCCCGCGGGAACAAAATTCTTGACCATGACCTGGTCACCTACCTTCAAAGGGGTGGGTCTCCGTCCACGATCATACCTTTCCCTAACCTTTTCATGAGACACTTTAAGATTGGCTTTAGCCTTCTTCCAAAGATCTTTAATATTGTCCGGATCTATTGTCTCGGGTAGAATGTCACTCAGAGACCAGAGGTTAGAGAGCGGCGTGTTGGGAACAAACTTGAACATCAATGAAGCTGGAGTGAACTTATGAGATTCATGAATCGCCGAATTCAAAGCAAAAGCTAACCAATGCAGGGACGTGTCCCACCTGGAAGGATCTTCATGATGATAGGCGATAAGTGCGGACCTGAGATTACGATTAACCCGTTCAGCCAGAGATGGTTGAGGGTAATAAGCAGAAGTGGTTACATGAGAGATGGACAAGTCAAAACAGAATTTACGAAAAAGATTTGATGTGAACGCCTTAGCATTATCAGATACAATATATTGGCACGGACCAAAAGAAGCAAAAATAGAATTTAGACAGGTAATGGTGGACTGAGCGGTAGCCAGCTTAGTCGGAAATAACCAAGAAAATCTGGTAAAACCATCTACACATACAAAGATGAATTTGTTGGCATTTCCCTTCGACTGGGGGAAGGGTCCTACATAATCAATATACAGGCGTTCCATGGGGCGCGACGCTTGATGAGAAGACAAAAGGCCTACTTTAGTGGACATGGTGGGTTTACTGATCAAACAAGATTTACAAGCTTTTACAAGTTCCCGAATTTCACCGTCCATACCTTTCCATATGAACATTTCACGAATCTTTTCACGAGTTTTAAAGATTCCAAGATGCCCCCCCAATGGGGTCTCATGATAGTATTTGAAGATCATAGGTACAAGAACCGCTGGAACAACAACTTTCATCAACTTATCATGCCTCGAAGGGCAACATAGAACACCATTCCTCAGAACATAAGGGACAGCATGTTCCCCAGAAGGAAGGGTTTCCATTATCGGAGCCAGCGTCGGATCTTCACGTTGGTATTTCTCAATATCCCTAAAAAGCATGGGAGCATCTGTTAAGATGGCATTAACACCAGATAGTATGGACTCGGAAGGTGATGAACTGTCGACCGGTTCGTGGGTCTCTACGTCGTTATGAAACATACGGCTGAGTCCATCAGCAACAACATTTTCGGTACCTCTGATATGTCTAACATCAAACTGGAAGGCGGAAATACGAATAGCCCAGCGGGCTATACGACCAGTACGACGCGGCCTACCTAAGACCCAGCTTAAGGCTTGGTTATCTGTCTCCAGGTCGAATTTAACGTGTTCCAGATAGAGACGGAACTTTTCTAAGGCAAATAAGACTGCCAAACCTTCGAGCTCATAGATGGAATACTTGGCTTCTTGAGCCGACAATGTCCTAGACGCATAGGCGATGGGTCGCCTCCCTAGTTCAGTCTCTTGAAGAAGGACTGCAGCTACTGCTGACGACGACGCGTCGGTTTGGACGATGAATTTCTTCGAGAAATCAGGCATAGCAAGCACAGGGGCATTACAAAGAGCTAATTTAAGGTCTTCAAAAGCGGCTTGTTGAGAAGGTCCCCACTCGAACTTGATGCCTTTCCTACGAAGAAGGTTTAAGGGCGCCGCTCTATTAGCAAAGTTAGGAATGAACTTTCTGAAGAAATTCACCATACCAATGAACCTGGCGATACCTTTAATGTCCTTGGGAGGTTTAAAATCACGGATGGCCTGTGTTCTAGAATGATCAACTGCTACACCATCGGGTGACACAATATGCCCTAGGAAAGACATAGAGGGCTTAGCGAAGGCAACCTTGGACAACTTAACAGTTAACCCAGCCTTACGAAGGCGATCGAGAACTTCTCGCAGATGATCTAGGTGTTCTTCAAAAGTCTCTGAAAATACTACGACATCATCTAAGTAGTGATATAGGTACTCGAATTTGATGTCGGAGAAGACCCTATCTAGTAGCCTAGTGAGCACAGCTGCCCCCGTGGGGAGCCCGAAAGGCACGCGGTTGTATTCGTATAAATTCCAGTCCGTGGCAAACGCTGTAAGGTGTTTAGACTCTTCGGCAAGGGGAATTTGATTATAGGCCTGATTTAAGTCCAAGATGGTGAAGAACTTGGCCTTACGAAACCATGAAAAACAAGAATGAAGGTCGGGAAGGGGCACAGATTGTAACACCACCTTCCGATTGAGATCCCTGTCATCAATGACAGGCCTGAAGCCTCCTTGGGGTTTCGGGACTAGAAAAATAGGCGAAGAATACGCTGACTTAGAGGGCCTAATAATACCATCCTTCAACATCTGATCGATGATTTCCTTCAGAGCCTTCATTTTAGGTGGAGATAGCCTATACGGTGGAAAACGGACAGGAATCGAATCCGTAACCTCAATTTTGTATTCAATCAGGTCAGTAACGCCAAGAGTATCAGAGAATACCTCGGGAAACGACTGACACAGTTTGCGAATACTATCAGCTTGCTCCTCAGGTAGATGTCTAAGGTCTAACAACATCTCATCCTGGGTAGGCGAAATAGAAGAACATGACACAGAATTACACTTTAATAGTGGAATTTTACAACTAGAAGCAAATTTGAATGTGCACGACCTAGACTGCAGATCGAGCACAAGACCAGTGTGAGAAATAAAGTCAGCTCCCAATATAATGGGGCAAGACAATTGCTTGGCCACAAACAATTTAACTTTCCATGTAAACTTAAAAACACGAATTTTGACCAGTAAGGAACCTAGAATTTCTAATGGAGATGAATTAGCCGAAACGTATTGAACAGGAGAAGAGACATAGTCAGGAAGTTTACAAACCGTTTTCAATTTAGAATACCATTCAGCCGCAATAATCGAACAAACACTACCTGAATCTAAGAGAGCTGTTATAGGCTCGTTATTTACCTCAATCTTAAGAAAAGGAACAGGTGCGGGGGTATCCGCCGCAATCCTAAGACATTCTTTAGGGCATTCAAAAGATGAACTTGAAGGCTGATCGTTCTCTGCATTTACAATCTGTTTACTAGGGGCTGAGTCTCGGGAAGATGGATTAGTCGACTCAGCCGAAGCCACTAGTCACTTTTTATTATTGGCATAGGTGGAATTTGCACCAGAAGTTGAGCAGGAGGGGGTGCTATTTGAGTTTGGGCAATTCTTGGCGATATGTGAGAAGGCCCCACATTTAAAACAGCCTTGTGCTGAACCAGCTCCATTATTTGCCCTACTACTTTTGACTAATGGACATTTATTGCGAAGATGGTCAGGCGACCCGCAAGCATAACATTTACGGGGGGTGACTGGTCGGCGAGGTGGAGGCCGAGTGTTACTAAAGGAAGGCGGGGGTTCTTTCGCTACACGCAAAGAATCGGCGTATCTAACTCCTTCCGCTGAGACGGCCAACGCTTCAAGTTCAGAGAAAGTTTGCGGGCACGCCGCAAAACACAAGTATGACCTATAAGATGGTGAAATGCCTTCCACAATAGCTTGTACAATTTGATCCTCAGGGAAGTGAAGAGCAAAGACCCTGGTATAAAACTTAATGTCTTGTATGAAATCAGCCAAGTTTTCGTCCAACCTCTGTACTCGATAATAGTACTTTTGAATCAGAGATGACCTTGCGCGGGCGGGAATAAAGTTTGCAAGCAAGTGTGCATGAAAATCTTCAATAGATGACTGTTCAGCTATGGCTCTTACAATTTTGTCGGAGAGAATACCAATAGCATACGGATAGATAATTTGCAAGATTTGACATGGAGACAGAGAAAAAACAAGGGCATGAACCTGAAATTCCACTAGAAATCTTAAAAATGAAATTACGTCACTGGTGGTATTAACAGAAAACTTGGATATACCTCTGAGCAACATTGCCAATGGATGAGGCAAGCTACTAAATCCGGGTGACATAGTAGGTAAAGGTTTCAATGGCAAGGAAGTCAATTCAGAACGGATGTTACTCAATGATGCACGACGTTCAGATTCGTTGTCCAATGGGGCAGGGATAGTTTGAGCAGCAACGGTTATCCTATCAACTTCTCCCTTGGGAGGCGCTTCCTCACTACCTGGATTCACTATGGTGGGTTGATCAGATTTGGGAGGAACTTCCCCAGTTAACAATTGAGTGACCTTACTAGATAACTCGGAAATATTTTCCAGGAGCGTACTAGCTTCCTTCCTCTGAACGTCATTCAGTTTTAGAGACAACAGATCGTTAACCCTATTCGAAAAATGATATAGCCTACCTTGCACACGCTTAATTTGATTAGGAGACGGATCATTTTCATCAAAAAAACTAACTACGGAAGCTAGCCCAGTAATATTCTCCGTGATCGTGGAAAGAGAGTCGTCAATTTCTTTCTCTCCCAAATTGGGGATGGAAATGGGCAAATCAAGGGACTCTCTAAGCTTGTTAGTGTCTACTGCAACCGTGCCTCCAGATTGTACATTTCTAATAGTCAATTCATAGATCAACTCCTCCTTGCGCAAATAGTTAAGAAGGAGAACATCGCGAGGGCCGGGCATGATGACAGAACAACTTGGAAAAAATCAAAAAATTCCAGCAACTGAGAAAATGGTTAGAGTTCGGAACAAACAATGTTTAGCCGTCAAAAGGGGCTAAATTGAGACCCATTCAACCACGCTCTGCTACCACTTGTTACCGAGTTTTGGTGGTAGGTAGAGGTGTAAGAAGGTGCGGGCGTGAATGGGTCTCAAACTACGGAATCAAAGTTAATGTAAAAGTTAACAAGGTTATATTTCCTTTTCAATATTAAGTAATAACAAAGAACAGGTACTTAGTAGCCGAAACACAATTTGAAATGTACAATTACAGGGATTACAGAGTTTGGGCTTCGAGCCCTGAGTTCACAATTTTTGAGCAACTAGCCCAACTTTCCGATATACAAATTTTAACAAAGGGGCAGAAGACCCCAATCAAACCCTGGAGCACTTGCTCCAAATTACACAGTAAAGCCTCCTCGAGGCATACAACACTCCGTTTCCAAAAGAGCCACACGCTCTTTAATTTAAGCCTCTCCTAGGCCACACCAAACTCCACCTTCAAGTTGTCCTCAACGGACAATAGACACAGGGGTAAAATACCCAATCTACTGAGGTCTATTAAATGAAAAGCAGGTTAATTGAATGACCTCTAAAACAATTTGAGAGGAGGCGAACTTGCACTCCTAATACACTTTGATTTTTAAGACCTACTTTGGCTCTTAGGCCACTGATGCAAGGGCTAATCCCATACTACAGAGGTGACTTAATAGCAATTTACATTACATTACGGAAGAATTGGTTGAGAGAATAAGTTCACCTCAAGACGATGTGAGTGGGAGCTCGAGAGGGTTAAGCACTCTCTATCCCAATATGTCGTTTTAAAATAGAATAGATACCAGTTGTTTTTACATTTTAGGAAAAGGTTACATGGTTGAACGCTTAGAACCCGCCTCGAAAGTTAAACTGCTGAGCAAGAAAAGAAAGAATTTATTAATCGGCCATTACCTTATTGTTGACCGCCGCCGAGGAAAGAGGCACTTCCCGCCTCCTGCTATGTACTTAATACACTGAAAGATGGAACAGAAGTGGCCCGGAGACCCTAAAATCAGCAGTTTATATACTCTCGCGGAAGTTTCTAGGCATTAGGGGAATGAAAACACCCGCCCACAATGTTTTTATTGGATAGGACCCCGCAACAGATACAAGTTGGGGGAAGATACACCAGATTGGTCAGAAATTACTAAAAGAAATTCGGGATTGGATAAATCTAAAACAAGGGGAAAAAGAGGGGTATTCAGCCAACTTAAACAATAACAGAAAGAAATTTAACAAGAAACAAACTTTTGAAATAAAAATTTCTCCAACAAAATAGTTCTTTGACTCCGCACTAGGGTGCGCTATTGTTGATCTTCAGTAGTGTCCTCTAGAAGAGAAAGTTCACACTTCTTACTTCAAGCGAAACAAAAACACATCAAAAGTGACACAGTTCAAAAACTCAAAATTTTCCACGTGGTGACATCTTCTGAGAAAGTAGAGAATTAATAGAGTAGATAAAGTTCAACCTTCCTCCAGAAGAGGAGTTTCAACTGGCGCAACTTTTAAATAAACGGTGTAGAGGTGTACCGCCCGGTACAATAATAATAATAATAATAATAATAATAATAATAATAATAATAATAATAATAATAATAAACACTTCGTAAGTCCTTATTTGTAATGAATTCCTGATACAATTGGGAATCAAATGTAAAACGCAACATTCCTGAAATTTGAGTGTTTGAAATGGTCAACTCTTGATAATACCTTGCGAGGAAGTTATCAGCATTATTCGAAAGTCCATATTTTGCAGTTCCAATTCTCCATTATTCGAAAGTCCATATTTTACTGTTCTAGTTCTCCATAGGCACTGAAGTAATTTTTCTATAATATTGATCTTACGCCTCTCTAACACTTTTATAGATTTTGGAGACACTGAGATGCCGAAATGTTGTTTCGTAGGAGTTCTTCAACGTTAAAATAAATTTAGACACGGGGCTGATGTATTTGTGCACCTTCAGTAACACCGGGCTGAGTGCAGATCGAACCCACTAACCCGCGCTCAGGAGGCCAGTGCTCTAACGCTTGAGCTACGCAGAGCGGCACTGAAGAAAATCAGATAGTCGTCCGCATCATCAAAAAATCACTTGAATACCCGAACGGTCCTAATATTATGTAAAGCCTATTATGGATCTGGTGCCCCCCCGTCCCCCGTCCCATGTGTAGCATTGAACAGTCTTGTGCTTGAAGAATATATTCGTAACTGCTAATTCCCTACTAGCACACAAGTCCAGTAAACGCTTCTAATCGATATTACTCCCCACATTTAGCATGACCTGTTCGTGCCTTTCATTTCTATGTCCAATCTCGCGTCGAAATAGCTCATTAACACTATCCTATCCTTGCTGTTGTTCCTGACTGTGACGTTACTCAGTGCCTCAGAAAAGTTGTCAACTTCCTTCTCGTCTGAACCCTTTCATGGTGAATAGACTCAAGACAATTCTGGTAATAATTCCTCCAGCTGCCAAATATGTGCCTAACAGAAAGTTCGTTGCGTGGAACATTATTCTTGATGAATAGTCCTACACCACACTCTACGCTTCCCTTTATATAACCCGTCGAAAACACTTCATAACCTCCTACTTCTTCCTCGTTAACTTTTCTTACGCGAATAGCGCGCTGTTTGCTGACACAGCCATTCCTACTTTCTTTCTTCCGTAAGCCACATTAATATTGATTGCTCCGCATCGAATTCCATTTCGTTCGCCAAGTTGTCAAATGGAAGTGGGGGCTCTTTTACTCCCATAGGTCCGGGGATTGCTTAAAATATTCTGAACTCCATAAATTCAGCGTAGAAAAATGCTACCCTGCATATGGAGAGTTCCAGTGAGCATCTCTCCTCTAACGTGCTAGGGACTACCGGCGTGTTGTATAATCCTAGCCTCCTGAACACAAGGAGGGGCACGACTCGAAATATGTCCGAGATGCCCACTCCCTTTCCGTAGCAACTGGTTACCCGGCTCTCAGGACCACTTAATAGGCCACTCAGCCGTAACCCACAGTTCACGACTGTGAGCTTGCATCCAGGAGATAGTTTGTTCGAATCCCACTGTCGGCAGCCCTGAAGATGGTTTTCCGTGGTTTCCCACTTTCACATCACACCTTTGTTAAGGCCACGGACGCTTCCTTCCAACTCCTAGCCCTTTCGTGTCCCATCGTCGCCAAAAGACCTATCTGTGTCGGTGCGTCGTAAAGCCACTAGCTTATTATTTCCCACAGTTCACGAACCATCATTATTGTGTAATTAATTATTTTAGTAGTATGTAGTTATTTATTGGTATTCGTCTGCTGCATTTCGTCGTTGTCGGGATAAAACCTCCTATGTGATAATATTTTTGGAGATTTACTGACTCGCAGCACGTACATTATGAAGAGCGAGAATGCCTTGGCAACATTCACACAATATTGCCCCTTAGATGACAGAACCTTACCGGCCAAAGTTCTAAGCTAAAATATTTCACATAGGAGGTTTTGCCCCGGCAGCGACGATTTCCAAGATTTATTTTCCGATTCATTAAGGAAGATGACCTATCATCAATCATCCTCTCCTTTTGGTTATAACACATATGCACATGACACCCAGTGTATGAATTATTCATTAATACTGCTGGTTTTGTGTCCCAATGACTACATTTATGTTTTTCTGATACGTCCGGGTGCGGAATATTGTCTCGTAGGAGATAAATTACGTGCCTTGTATTAGCAATAGCCTTGCTTTTCCTTTTCAATGTAACTTAGTACATTTCCGTCATGGGAGAATACATATCCCAAATACTCGAAATGATCTATCTTTTCCAGCTTTTTTACCGACTAGACGATCTCTGACTTTCTTCCTTACTGACATTACTTTAGTCTTGTATTTGCTAATTTTTGTATCTTAACTATCTTCATATCTTTCCAATATGTCAACATAATTAAATGCAGGTTTTCAGCCCAGTCTGCCATTAAGACAAGGTCATCGGCATAATCCAAGTTATTTGTTAAACTTCCACCCAATTGAATCCTACCCAATCATTTTGTGTCTTTCAGCAAATGATGTCTGACAACAATAAGAGTGAAAGTTTACAGCCTTGTCTTATCTCGGTAAATACTTTGAGCCAAGAACGCAGTCTAATGTCAATTCTCATTGTGGCACGGTTTTCGATCTGAATGACGTTGATTGCCTGTTATAACCTACATCTAACACCGTAAGCCTCAGTATTGCTAAATTTATTTCCTTGGTGTTGTGTCATGTACTTTTTCTTCAAAACATAAACACAACTCACCTTTCCTTTTATAATGCTTTTCAATTATTTCACGCATACTGAAAATCTATCCTGAGGGCCCCTCTATGGTCTGAAACCTTACTAGTTTTTTCCAACTTACTTTCCATCTTTGAAAGAACCCTCCTTTCCGGAATGGCTGTGGACAACTTGCCTTGGTATGCTGAACATTGAAATGCCTCGACAGTAGGTGCATTTCTTTCTGTTCTTTTTCTTATATGGTGGTATAATTACTGCTTTCGGCCAATCGTATGATACCTTACAAATATACTACGGTAATTCAGTTATTCTATAAAGCCTATACTTCCCTTCCTTTGTATTAAAATTCACCATTTCAGCTCAAATTTCGTCTAGTACATCGAAGAAATGAAATGAAATGGCGTATGGCTTTTAGTGCCGGGAGTATCCGAGGACAAGTTCGGCTCGCTAGATGCAGGTCTTTTGACTTGATTCCCGTAGGCGACCTGTGCGTCGTGATGAAGATGAAATGATGATGAAGACGACACATACACCCAGGCCCCGTGCCAGCGATATTAACCAATTATGGTTAAAATTCCAGACCCTGCCGTGAATCGAACCCGGGACCCCTGTGACCAAAGGCCAGCACGCTAACCATTTAGGCATGGAGCCGAACAGTACTGCCGATTATTTCTAACACTATAGTTTATATAGGCCTAACACTTCTTCCACTTCTTCGAGCATAACTTCACTGGCATCATTGTTCTCCTCCCCATGAACTCCCTTGTTCGAGTCTTCAACAGAAAGATATTTTTTACATTCAGAAACTTTTAAAAATATTTATTTTGTCTGACCAGTGATTCCCCAGCATCTAAAATAAGTTCATCTGTTTTACCCAAACCACTATTCATTTCCTTTTTTCCCCTTTATATGACAATGAAATCTGAAAGTGATTCCCTGTCGTTTGACAAAGCCTTTTCACTTTATATTCTAGAGTGTTTAGTTTCGCTTTGTTTCTGTCATCTACTTACAATTCCCCATATACTTCAGTTCTTGTTTGGACCCATTTTTGATATGCCTTCCTTTCATCTTTACAAGCTGCCCTGACTTCATTATTTATCAGTAAGATGTTGACTTTTCCCAACTTCGATTTACATATTTCCATCTCTTGTTTTTAAAATTAATGAGCATGATGGTCTATGTTAATGGAACTTCACTCAAACTGAACGCTTCGGCATTAAATCCCAGTGTAGTCTACTGCCATTTAAAAATGATTAAATTTGAGATACATGCGCACCTGCACTTACTAGCAAGAAGTCTCTCTTGAGACCAAATATCCGACAGTCTGGCTTCTCTTAAAACCTATAGGAGCTAAAAATTCCTTAATTAAATGAATGTCAATAGCATTAATAATTTCTTACATAATGGTACTTTAATTTTCCTAACTTCTGAGCTCTGATAAAATGAAGTGTCAAGTATTTGAACCAATAGCGCAACTAATTTCTCGGATGTGAGCATCAAATCATTTTTCCTATTTCCCACGCTTGAAAACATCTGGATACCCATTACAAATGACGCTGGATTTTAGGTCTTTTACCATTCATTCCGAATCCCTTACGTGGTGTTCCTGTGTCAAAAGACCAAGATATTGTTTCATAAATATTGATGCCCGATTTCACATCTAAGGCAATGTGTAATATGAAGTGCATGGTTGGCTTACAGGACATGATTTAAGAACTGTTCTATGATAGGTTGATGTCACTGGATAACGACGTATCGAATATGTACAATGCGGCGTTATTTAGAGCCTATTCCTCTAGAATATTCTCTTAAATTATTTCAGTCCAAATAATAATATTGCTAGAGTTGGAATTTGTGAGACCTTATGGCTTATGTGATGACCGGAACATTTAATTTAAATATATTACATAATTATACGTACAATACATTTATGATATTTCGTTTACGAAGTTATCATTTGTATGTAACCTGCGGCTTAGGGAATATAAATTTGCAAAAGTTGCCTATAGTGTAAGAGAAGTTGAACATTCTTTTACTGATTTAGTACATTTCCAACAAATCGTAGGTAGATTACAAAAACATTGTGCAATGCTTCTGCTCCGTAGCAGTACTTTTTATTCATAGCTCTTTCTATATTTCTCACTTAATTTGAACATTAAATTATGTACGCACTGAGTCAGGAACATAATTATTAATCTTGACTTACAACAACAAAGTAAACTACAGTATAATCGACTGAAGAAATCTAGTAACATGGGCAATAATAATAATAATAATAATAATAATAATAATAATAATAATAAGAATAATAATAGAGTGTAGCCATCGGAGAAGTCTGCTTACAGGTCTTTAAAGTTGACACGAGTGGGCGACTGCGGGTCTGTGAAGATACGACCCTTCCTAGGATGAAATGTAATGTTAAGAACGGCACAAACACCCAGTCTCCATACCATAGGAAGAAACCAATGAAGGTTAAAATCCCCAATCCATTGAACCTAGATCCCATTGCACTAAGGGCCAGCATGTCAAACAGTTAGCCATGAAGCCGGACAAGTATAAGGAATTATTGCTGGACACAAAGCATTTATTGCACCGACTTGGCGCTTCACGACTGCCACACTAGTCTCATTGCCTACATGTTCGTGCTTATATAGCCGCATCGGAGTCGCGCTACGTTGCATATCGACTGCAGTAACGCGCTCAAACGGAAACTCTTCGATCACGCATTATAAAGCATAAATAAGGACACTTACTACTCCATAGTGATATAGGTATTAATGTGCCTTGGCCTCCTTGAGAAGTTCTGCGCAGACTTCTATATTCCTTTCCTGTAATACATATCCCCCTCGAGGCCTCATCCTTACTTGCCGGCCACCTGGTTCTAGGCTTCCGCCTTATCAGACGTCCTGTTGGCCACCCCTTTAAAACCTTGGCCACCAGACACTTTGGCATTCTTTCCAGGTAAACTAGCCATCACAGTCAGTTACTTTTGAACTGTAACACGACATTAGTTCATAATTTAACTGTCAAATCACCTTATTGATTCTCACTCTCCAAGGACCACAATCATGCAGTGTACCATATTTTTAAACAGATAGGGCATAAAGGCATAATATGTCTAAAACACTTCGTTTAAACCCATATTATCGAAAGAAATTCAGTTAAAGATACTAAGATTATACACAAAAATGGACACAAGTATAGAACCTGCATAAGTGCGTAAACCAGTAAAACAGTCACATCTGATGGAATTTCTAAAACACAAATCTCTTCTGATTATATATTTAGAATACGGGGAATTCACAAATATGCAATATTTCCTTCCACTGCGTGCTGGTACTGGCATTTTCGTAAATAATCAAATAGATCAAATGTTAAATATACAGTACAATACCATTAAAATCAATGAACGGGTTAATAAATTGTAATGACTGTAATTATAAAATGACCCATGATGAAATGAGTGACAAGACTGTGAAAAAATGGCTTGATAAGGTAATAGGTATATAATAGGTACACTCGTATTAGACAAACACAGTGATTCAACCAACCGATGAGGAAGGTGAAGGGAAGTATGAGAATATCTACCTAGATGTTACTTTCATCAGTATTCCAAAAAGTAGTTCACAGATCAATGAGCAGTAGGGAAGGATTTATATATAGTTACATTCGTATTTGACGAAAACAGTCATTCCACCAATTGATTAGGAAGGGAACAAGTAGTATGGCAATACACTGTATATGTATATCGATATAAAAAATAATGTTATTGCTTTCACCTCCCTATGACTACTTTTGATGGTTTTCGGAGGCGCTGAGGTGCCAGATGTTTGTCCGGTTGGAGTTATTTTACGTGCCAGTAAATATACCGACACGAAGGTGACGTATTTGAGCACTTTCAAATATCACTGGCCTGAGCCAGGATCGAAACTGCCAGATTAGATTTAGAAGGCCAGCACCTCAGCCGTCTGAGCTACTCAGCCCGGCCATTAGTCTTTTATCAGTTTTCCAAACATACAGTTTATACGTCAGTGGTACATGAGTTGAATTCGCGACTTAAGACCACAGAGACTATGGATGAATGGACTACATTTTCAGTAAAGGGCAAGTAATGAAAAATTCTAAGGATGGAATAGACTGTTGGATTATGTTACGAAGACCTTATGAAGACGTATGGCAGAGTACCATGTAAATATACTGAATATAGAAATTGTGAGCTATTATATGATCAAGTTTAGTGTCGGTTATTACAATCAGTCAGTTTCATTGATGATCTTGATCTGGTTGCAGTGAGTGTTGATGGTGGAAATGAGGGCTCAGTACAATGTAATAATTAAAAGTAGACTATTAGGCTCCTTATTCACATTTTCATGGATCATTCATTTACGGTAAGCTATAAAACAAAAATGTGGAACTCCGTGGAGAAAAAATACCGTAAACTATTTAGCTTACTCCAAGTAATTTGTTCTGATGTACTGCATATATGTATCTAGGAGGGGTGACCAGTCTTAAGGAACATCATGGGTAGGAAGTGTATTGTAAGGTACGTGGCACTGCTCCCGCAGCGACGATCTGCTATTAGGCCACCTTTTGCTGTGCGTGATTGAATGTTGGGTAGGCTCATGAAGTCTTAATCACAAACTATAGGTAGCATACATGCCAGTAGAGAGAACGTTCACTCGGACGCACTGGTATGCAATATTGGAAATACGTCTGCAAGGAAGTGATATAAAGATCACATTAAAACGTAATCAATGGATGAATCATTGTTGATAAATTGATGAAGAGCCAGAGAGATACGTAGGAAAATTAAAATTTCCGCCGATAAGGAAAAGATAAGCAGAAGGTGATCTGGACAATGATTGCTATGTTCAGTTTTGATATTGCAAGTTCAAGTTAAGAGGCATGAGAAGGAACGGCCCTGATCCTCGTTTTTGTGATTGGAGATTGAGCGCTGGAAAGTGTAACAGAGTATGTATATGTAGGGTGGTCGGAAACAACGTGAGCCGGGTATATGAGCGTTAGAGGGTTGGTTATACCAATAATAATTGGAAAAAATAATTCGATATCTCGCGCCGTTGTCATTTTATCAGCTGCTGAAACTATCCAATCAGATCGCTTCACGGGCGACTTCAGATGGGCATTGCGAGGCGGTGATGCTAAATCTTTACGTGTCTTATGACCGGTTTGGAAGCGTCAAGACACAAAATAAACTTATCCGGGGGAGGGACTAGAACAAGGACCTCCCTGCTGATAGGCTGGGCTAATAGCAAGCACGCTACGGTGGCATTAGCTGAAACCTATGGTGTGTTAGTGTTCGATGCTCATATCTCCCTATGACTCTCAAGCCCGACCAAGCGACGTGCAGATTTAGCAACACCGCCTCGTACAGCCCACTTGAATTCGCCCGCGAAGCGATCTGATTGGCTAACTTCAGCAGCTGATGAAGCGACAACGGCGCGAGATATCGACATAATATTTTTTCTAATTACTTATCAGCATTACCAACGCTGTAACATTCAGACACTCGGTTCACGTTGTTTCTGACTTTCCTGTATGTATGTATGTATGTATGTATGTATGTATGTATGTATGTACGTACGTACGTATGTATGTATTTATGTATGTGTGTGTATGTATGTATGTATGTATGTACGTACGTACGTATGTATGTATGTATGTATGTATGTATGTATGTATGTATGTATGTATGTATGTATGTATGTATGTATGTATGTATGTATGTAAAAGAATAGGTGTAAATGTAACAAATTGTTGAACAAAACAAGACAATAACCATAGAACTATAGAGATATAACACCGATCTGGGAAATTTCAATGTAATATTTGAAAAGGAGTTTATATACATAACTGCACCATATTTTTTAATTTGTAAACCTTTGGACTCTATTAGCCTGTAACTCAGTGCTTCATATGGAAATCTGTATAAATCCTGTAAATGATTTGACAAAGTAAACCGATTATTTTCACAGCCGTCACTTAGTTTCTAGTACAGGAATGCAATGTTTTATTCTATACCTTCAACATATCTTACGACATTCATCTCTCAATACATGTTCATTTGGGGCAAATGGTGTGTTATCTAATTATAATCATGTATTCTGTAACAGAAGATAATGAATGTAAGCGTCATTTCTCAGTCCGGTATTAAACCAGGGGATTCGTCGTGCCATGTGAACCAAAGGAAACACACGACGAGGGTGGACCACTGAAGAATAATATAACACTTGATATGGTATGTACATACTCATTTCAAACCCATAAAGAGAATGAAAGAGCTTTCATTGCATGATAAAGAATTGTTCACATTTTTCACTTTATTTTACTTTGTTTCACTGAATACTGT
The DNA here is from genome assembly GCF_040414725.1 of Anabrus simplex. NCBI lineage: Eukaryota > Metazoa > Arthropoda > Insecta > Orthoptera > Tettigoniidae > Anabrus > Anabrus simplex. The sequence goes on along the minus strand of NC_090266.1, from coordinate 99,020,562 downwards.
AGATTTCCTAGTAAAATTGACGTTCGTTTGAAGGCAATGTATATTATTTAGAAATTAAGTTATTACCATTAATATTTACTGATATTTACCCCGCACTGCTCCTAACATATAACTTAACATTTAACTTAAGCTGCTACAGCCTTTCTATTCAACTCAATGGTAAACATATGAATTAATCTCATGGTCGTGTGAGCAAGATTTACATGTATCTTCACATCAAATTCTATATGCTCAGTGGCAAAAATTACTATTCACCTTCCGTTGGCAAAGCGGAATGTGCTCGTCACTCCCTCATTGCACACATCGGAACTGCTTCTAGCGGTATAGTTCCGATAGTATCACAGAATGGAAGTATTTATTCAATTTATCAATCCATTTTTAAGAACATATACATTGAGGGTGTCAACGTATCCTTACTTCAATAATCTCAATACATATTGCCCACCATATATAAGAACATAGTTTAAGATTTGTATTTGTGATGGAATCAGCAATAACTGTTACTTTCATTGTGCTTTTATGTGTGACTGCCTCACTGTAATCGTTATTCACTTATCCGCAAGACATACTAAGCATATCCCTGGAGTAATCGTGATATGGCGTACCGCAGGAGTCCGGGGTGCTACAGAAGCGGATGAAAGCATGCCAATGAAACTTAAAAAAAAAACATTATTTTGCTGGTAGTAAAGAATATTATTTTCTGAAAATTACTTGATGAGCATATTGAATGGCATTCATAATTAACTGCAACTCATAATAATGCCAGTCTGAATACCACTAAAACCCATATAAATGTGAATTTTTACAAGTATCATTCATTACCTTAACCAAGTTAATTTTGTGCCATTAATTATTACATTAGTAGTGAATACTGATTTGTATTTATGGCATTACTTCTAGTCATGTGTAGATTAGTAAGCCTTCCTTAAAATGATCAACACACTGTACTGTAATTTACTTATTTATGTTCCACTACGCGTCATCTTGTGATCTACGTCCTGATCCACATTATAATGAAAGAAAAAGAAATTTTTGCTTCGTCAATCCTTTAGTGGAAATGTTACCTGAAATTATAAAATGATAATAATATTTTCAAATCATTGACTTCCTTATGGAAAGTATAAACTGCAAATTAAACTGAATACTACGTACCCATCAAATACATCGACAGCTTCGTTTTAATACCAGGTATCTGACAATGAACTTTCTAGCCACTGTTTTTCTCAAGACTGGCCACATATGCACTTCATCAGAACAATTTCCTTTGTATTCATTTTTCTATGCTAAAGTGTAAAATAAAACGAACATTACCGTAGTGTGGAAATGCATGTTTGCACCGCGTATTTATGCACTAATACAGCATAATACATTTAACGTTCATTTTCATTTACACATAAGCAAAGGAAAATCAACACCACGAAAGTTGTTCTGATGGACTCCATTTCCATACGTGACTGGGAAGCGTGACCAGTCTTAAGGAAATTAGCCGATATGAAGAGCATTGTCAGATACATGGTATTAGAACAAAGTCATCGGTATGCAAAATAATGATCTGAACGTAGCGGCCATTTCATTGTAATTATCTTCACAAAAAATAATGGTACGTATTTCTGTGCACCCATTCTCCTAAAAATTATGTACACTAATTTTGACAACATACTAGAAATAATTCTAAAATACAAACTAAACAAACGTGTCATCACAAATAATATTACCTATTACGAAATTTCAATTATGTTAATTTGGCCATAATTAACGTTTAACTTTAAAATGTATCCGTAAATTAACATTTTGTTAAAAGGATCATAAATTTATAGATTTAAATAAGAGAATAAATTTCTTAAACTTCATGGATATTTTCGACTGGAGCTAAATCAATTCTAGAGCATTCATTTATATGAATCTATGTTCAATCTAAGGATCTTATCCACTAATTAAAGTATTTTTCGCTTCAAGCGCATACATTTAAAATTAATATTTTTATTTCAATGATAGGAACGTTAACTGCGGTCAAATTAACAAAATTTTAATTTCGTTGCAGGTATCACACTGCGGTGCAACGCAAGAAGTAACGCCCAAACCGTCGCCTTCGCTGAAGACAGTCGATGGAAACCGTAGATATATATGAATATTTGGTTACCATTGTAGATAAAGATGAGAAGATGGATATTGAGGTACAAAATAGAACTAAGAAAACTATGTGTTTATAAATTATACAGTAATTACGTAGTTAGAAAGTTATACCAGATGTGTGTGTTCTAAAGAATCTAAAGCTCTTATCTTATTCATATCAGCGGCTACAGAATGTCAGTGTTGTACACGGACGATGCATGTATGTTTTTCTGTTCATATCAGTGGCAATGAAAAGTGAATGTTATATACGGACGTTGCATGTTTTTTATGTTTGACGGTACTTCCTTAAACAAAATTTAAATCGCATAACACCTTCGTGTGGCAAGGGAATTCTCTGCATAATACTTAAATTTAAAATAAGTAGAGGGTCATCTATTCAATCCTTTATTTTTGGAGTATTGTGCGGTTCATAATTATACACTCCATTATATTCACCACAAGCTTAAATTTCTTAGGAATATACATTTGTTTCTCTTGCCAAGAATAGAAAACATTCTTACAAGATTGAACAAAACCCATTTTGAAATGTACAGTTACCCTTCAATAACCGAAATATATATGACGGGATTGTAGTTCTCTCCTATGGATCAACTCTTGTCGCCGTGCTTGGAATTCCGATTCGCCTGTATAAATTGCTCTATGTGATTGAGATCATTTGGAACCGCGGTCCAACTGATGAGGATTGGTGCATCTTGAAGGGGACGGTACCTTATTTACTCTTGGGTATTTAAAGCAAGGAGTAAATCCAGATAAAACTGCTTAATTGGTTACATACGTCTTCGTTTTCTGTATTTGACGTGAGGAAATCTAACATTTCCTTGTCAGTACGAATACCGAATTTTCCATCTCCTGGTATCTGATAAAAATTTACACTTAGCAACATCCTAAATCAAATGGTACAATATAATGTTCGTGGTGTAAAAAGATTATTTGACATTAGAACTAGAGTGCCTACGCGTATTTCAAATGTCGTATATACACATGTTCTAGCTGAGGACAAAATTCAAACTGAAGTTCGTAGTGGTATCCTGCATGTTCTTGTCAGCAGTGGAGAGAATGTAACCACGAACCTCCTGATCTACTGATCGTGACGTTCATAATGTCCTTAATTGGCATGCGAGCCAGATCGACATTCGAATACTGTGAAATTTTCACATGAATTGTACGAGTTTACAGATGTAGAGTAATGTGTAGTATATTATGCGATTTAAGCTCTGAGCTATTGTTGCTGCTAGTGCAATGTTTTTTGTGCTGTACTTCGATTTATTTTCAATAGTTGAAAAGGGAAAGGAAAAGGGTATAGTATGGCATGACTTGGAAGAGAAAGACGTCAATAAAACGTCAATACAGAATAAAAGCATATGTAAGGAAAACGAAGTGAAGAAGAAAGAAACGTCTGTCCTACCTTAAGAACATGATTGTAGATATGAATATGAAAGTATTTCTGAAGATGAGACGAAAGACATTACGAAAGACATTCAGGAACGAGATCTCCAGTCAGTATTCATTGATGCATGTCATTTTCTACAGGTAATGATAAGAACATTATTTAAAAACACGTTTGAGGTTTATTTCATCGATGCAAAATCGCCAGATGGAATTTTTAGCTAGAAGACTCATTGGCAATATATCGTCAGTTCGTCTTTCTCGCAAGAGATGGGCATTAACGATATGTCATCATTTGGTCGTATAAGGGCTATACTTAGATTTACAATGAGTATACACATGGTCATACAAACAAATAAATTACCTAATTTCAATGAAATGACACGTTGAACCATATCATAATACGTTCCAATTTATTTATTATAGCACTGTGGCATAATTTAATATCAGCGCTCAATATAGTCGCGAGGACTGAAGGAAGGAACCCTGGATGGTCGTGCCATAGGCTGTGAGAACGCCGTGGCCTGAAGGTGAGGCCTCAAGGGAGTCCCATGAAATTGGCTCTTGTCTGGTAAAGTGTGTGTAATAATTTTCTGCCTCTGTGAAGCATCTCGTCGGTTTTAGCAATAATTCTGGGGCAGGGACAGAAGCAAAAATATCATTAAGTTCTAAGTGCATAAACAATCATGAATGCATCTTTAGGGACAGTAGATCATAAGTTCCTAATTTATGGCCATTTCTACATGGAATGGGACCAAGATTTTGGCATAATAGAAAATTCAAAGAAAGATCATCAGTATGTGTTCATACCAGATGATTGGGCTAATGTTGTGACACGTGCAAGCCGTAAATTTCAAGTTATTCGGATACAACAGGATGGCTTTCAATATCTTTCTATCAGCAGAACCTACGAATGAGTCACAAAAATATTAAAAGTACTCTAAACATTCGATGGCTTCGTCTCAAAAAGGAATGTCTATACACCCATTACTATTTATAAAAACACAATTATTACCCATTAAACTATCGATTTTCATTTTTAAATAACTAAGTGTAAAATAGGACGTCGAAGTTTAGGAATATAGTTCAAACCACTCTATCTGTCACTACATGCCATAAAAACTGCCAGATATCAGAATCTTCAGCAGTTACTTCAGTTTCTACCCCAGTCCACCACTAGTTGTATACGAATCTTAAACACAAAACCAAGAACTCTCCAGTAAAAACCCATGCTACACCTGCAACGAATGAAGAAGAGTATCAGAAAGAAATTATGTCGCAGTCAAAGTGACAATTTTTGATTCTGTGATTATTACCATAAAATAATACTAGGCCTCCTTAGAGTCAAAAGGATGTAAATGACATATTTGGGGGCAAAAGGATGCAAGTATATGAAGAGCTGTTGAAAAAAATATTCTTACTTCAAATCCGTTGAATAAAAATCAATGATAATGAAGTTACTGTTGCATTAGTAACTAAAATAAACTGAACGGTTATTATATAAATGTTAACATCGTTCTCCAGAATTTTCAGTGTGGTCCCAACGTTGAAGCTTGTTTACTCAAAAGTATGGTTGGTTCACTTACACCCCTTTACTACTGACTGCTGCATTTTTTGTTTCCTTATACCGTTCCCCATGATGCAGTATACTATGTGTAAGGAAATTGCAAGCATATTGGTCACTTTCAAATGACAGACAGTATGACACGTATGCAAATAAACGAAGTGCACTTTTATAAACCAGTAGGTTAGTTCATTTGATGTATTAGATGCTTGGACAGGCTCCAAAATGATCAAAGTTTGATAAAAAATTTAAGCTACATGACTACGCATTATTTGTTTAACTTAATATTGAAATATCATTTAAAGAAAGCTGATAGTATTCGGGCTTCTAAAGCATTATAAATCGAGTGTTTCACTTAAGTGTGGCAGCCGGCTCATAAGTTGTATTGCAACACCTTTCCAAGACGCTGACCAGTACGCTGTTGGGACACCACAGCAAGCCCCGCTTCTTCCACAGTACAGTGGTATTTTACTAGCCTGCGCCTCGGAGAGGCATTGAAATCCAACTGACAAGCCCGCTGTCACAAAGAGGCGCAACGCTGCATTTTCTGACGATTGAGTAGATTGTACACTATCAATTATGATTAATTCTTATTGATGATGATGATCCAGGTCATAGGCTCCTAAATTCTTATTCCCAGTCGGTGAAACAAATTAAGGTTCCCTACTCTAAATCTATTTTCTACCTGAAATGAAACTGTTCTCGGAGTCTTTGTTCCAACAGATCGATACTATTCTGAAAATACCGAAAACTTTGCTTTCAATTGGCCGTTGCTCTGTTAGTTAAATGGTCACCCTTTATTTTCACCAGATGACTATATTTGTACTGGTGATTTCATTTTATTTTTCTCGTCCTTGTAAGTTTCCGACCAAGATTTGCATCTTTTATGTCCCCACACTTTACATTGCTGGGTTATCTCTTCATTCTCGTCTCGATTCTTTTTTTTTTTGCTATGGGCTTTACGTCGCACCGACACAGATAGGTCTTATGGCGACGATGGGATAGGAAAGGCCTAGGAGTTGGAAGGAAGCGGCCGTGGCCTTAATTAAGGTACAGCCCCAGCATTTGCCTGGTGTGAAAATGGGAAACCACGGAAAACCATTTTCAGGGCTGCCGATAGTGGGATTCGAACCTACTATCTCCCGGATGCAAGCTCACAGCCGCGCGCCTCTACGCGTACGGCCAACTCGCCCGGTCGTCTCGATTCTACTCACATATGTATTTCCATTCGGCATTCAATTGTTTGTAATGAATAGCCCTTCCCTATCTTCTCAGTCCAGAAGCGTGGCTAGTCTAGGCGAAAAAAAGGCGTGCTCGAGCCTCCCAGAAGCACATGGTTTCGATTCTTCGTAAGGAAGTTGAACATTTTCGGCTTCAGTCAGCCTACATTGTAAACGAGTACAGGTTAAACCCTTGGGGAAAATTTGTCCAGGTAAAACTCTATTTCACCTAGTGTCATATTTATGGAAAGTGGAAGTCTTTACCTTCCATTCCTCCATGAGCCTTCAACAAATGGCAAGGAGATTGCTTGACTTTGCCTTTTACTAACTCGACGGTCTTGTTATATTCAGAAAATATTAGACTTCTGAGCAATTATGACGACATGAACCTCCTCTACGAATTCGGCGGTGCATGATGAGTCGCCTGATGACGCACTAGGGTACCTTGACGCACACAAGACTGACTTCAGACTGACTAGTCTGCCCCGAATTACTCAGTGATTGTGGAAATGTTATTGTGGAAAGTAGAATGTTATTGAGAAATATTCTTCACACCATCCAGGTGCACCTGCCTGGCTCTTAGTACCATTCATACCATTATTCAGCACCACCGAGACTTCATCCATTTTCATACTGCCATAATCACAAAGGAACAAAATTCAATCGTGAAACTATTCACTCAGCAATCCATGTAGTCATTCATTCATTCATTCATTCATTCATTCATTCATTCATTCATTCATTCATTCCATTAATGCATAATATATGCTGTAAATGTAGGATACATCTGTAAAGACTTATGACACAAAAGTAACCACTAATATAACTTAGGGAGGGTGAGATGTGTGTTCACCTGAACTATATACGTAGAAATGTCAATAAATATTTGCAATTTTGCTCTAACCGTATTTAGATTGGCTCTGTGACATTCTGTGCTCACCACCCGCTAGATGGCACGGTTGTCTACGTCTTCGGTAGATGAGATCACTACAGCTTTTCGCTATTGCGACTTAAATATGGCCGCTCCACTCTCTGTTTGCACCAAGGAATAACAGCGTTGCGTAATCTGCTTTGTGTGGTCGGACTGTGTAACAGGAATGGAAACTCATAGACGACTTTCAGCACAGTACGGAGATAATGTTTTGCCACAGAGAAATGTGTACCAGAGGTTTGAACAGTTCAAAAGGAGTCGAACGAGCCTAAAGAATAAGGAAAGATCCGGGCGTCCATCTACAGCCGTAACTGATGCCAATATTAAACAATTGCGTAATATGATCCTGAATAACAGATGAGTGACTGTTGTGGACCTGGCAAGCCATAGCCATTGTTCAGCATATGAAATCATGCATAACATGCTTAACTTTTACAAATTCTTTTCGAGATGGGTTTCAAAATAACTCAATGAAGAGCAGAAGCGCAATCGTGTAAGAATTTCTCAGAACCTATTGGATCGTCATGCTAACGAAGGTGAAACGTTTCTGAAACGGATCTTCACTGGAGATGAAACATAGGTTCACCACTTCGAACCAGAGTGCAAACGCAAGGGCATGGAATGGAAGCATTCCGGATCCCCAGTCAAAAAGAAATTCAAGAGTTAACCTTCTGCGGGAAAAGTGATGCTCACAGTGTTTTGGGACTCTCAAGGACCAATCCAGAAACATTACCATGAAAAGGGGAAAACAGTAAACAGTGAAAGTTACAGTGATATGCTGGTAAACAAGGTGAAACCAGAAATTCGCAACAATTGCAGAATTCGATTTTCGTAAAGAGTTCCTTTGTTGCATGACAATTCCCATCCACCTACCGCCGCCTACAACGCTCAAACTCTTCAGATGCTGCGTTTCGAGGTGCTGGAGCATCGTGCGTACAGTTCCGATGTCACCAGGTCGGATTACCATCTGTTTGGTCCACTTAAAGTGCTCTAAGTGGTCGTCGATTAAGCTCCGATCAACAGGTGAAGGAAACGGTGCATCCGCGGCTTGCTGCGCAAATAAAATCTCTTTCGCAGAGGGTATCAGAAAGCTTGTGAAACGGCGGACGAAGTGCATTGAAAATCAGGGTGACTATGTTGAAACATCATATCAACAAAATGTGTGTACTGTTTCTGCAATATTTTAATAATTGATTGCAGATACTTATTGACCCGCCCTCGTAACTCTGTTATAGTCTAGGATAAACGTAAATAAATAAATAAATAAATAAATAAATAAATAAATAAATAAATATGTTTTATACTCCAATTAAAAATAGAGTGGAAATAGAAAATGAGTCCAGCTGTTTAATGTAGTAATTGATAAATAGTAATAAGGAAAAGAATGCATGAATAAAAACACATTTTGGATTGCAATAAATAATTACTCCCTACCAGGATACTCCCGAAACTGGGAGATGGGAGTATTCTATTTTCATAAAGGAGATCGAAACTTTTGCCTGTGCTAAAGAGTTACTTAACACTTTATTATTCCTTTTCATTATTTTCTGCCTTGTATCTTATAACACTTTGTTATCAGAACCCAGCATGCTCTTCAGTGGAGCGTGATGTGGCTTTTAATACAGGGACCATGTAGGTTACCTTTTCTAACGAAAGACTAGCATAGAGGAGAAATATATATAATTTTACTGTAAGGGAAGACATTATTCTTCAGTTTCGACTTATTTAATTTATAAATGTGAGGTTCTTCAACCTGTAGAAATTCGGTACAACTCAAATTTAGAAAGAAAATTATACCACCAATTATTCAGGCATTATGTGTAAATGAATGTTTTATTTATCAGGAATTTTCTACATTTATGTTATTCTGAATTAGTTCTCACAGAATGAAAACATCAACGTCATAAAATACAGCAAATTCTCATCCATATCACAAGATAAGTCAATAAACGAAGACAAAACACTAAATTTGAATGGGGGGTTTGTATTATGTTAAATACACTCTTGATGACTTATATTTGTTGGCCCTCTATACCGTTTTACTCCTGACTGGATGTTTCGTGCCTGTAGAGCAGTAGTGGACAATAAATAAAACTGGTGTACGTACATTCCGGCGTTCTCACTTGGCCATGCTCGAACGCGTCGCGTGTTTGGGTGCCATTGTCAAGCGAGTTCTGCCTCGCATTAATAGCCGAGTTTATTTCTGCATCTACGAGGCTCAACAGCCGTTTCCTAGCTTATCGAGCGCCTGCAATAACTGTGGAGTTTAGAGACCTGTTGGCTTGTTACCGGTAATTATATCGTTTTGGTAATTCCAATTGAAATATAACCGTGATCTTTCTGAAAGATAAACTAAAATGGTCACCGTTTCAATTTGATCCTGCTTATGCCATGCTGGAGTCACATTAGGAATGCTGATATTGTAACTGGTAAAGTAAGTACTGACGTTTTAATCTTTCTTGATAGGGATCTTACACTTCCGCCAGTATATTTTACTGATCAGAATTAACGACTTTATGAAGCGCATTCCTGTATGTAACATGAGAAAAAATATGTTTGCACTGAATAATGTGATTTTCCTTACTACTTCACATATAGATAGAAATGTAATAGTTATATTAACCCCATGGTGTAGAGGTATCGTGCATACCCGTACATCCAAAGATGTCAATAGTAAATTATTATGCCATTTGTTGATCGTTCACATCGAATACGTATTCTTTAAAGTGCTGAACGGTAGACTAAGACTCCAAGTTGGTGCACTCAAATCCCAATGATAACAACTGAAATCAGCTCACTATATTTTGAACTGAATACCAACGGCTAAAAGACTACACCGCTGATCTCCAACCAAGGGTTCAAATTCGGATCTTAGGAGTAGTGACATTGGTCAAATGTTACTTCGGTATTTTCATACCATCTGTCAACTAGTAGTGGGCTTCACGTGCAATGGGTTTATTTTATAGTTACGAGTACAGTGTACATTTTACGTGATAATTCCTATAACTTCGAAAGATACTGTGTGAGGGAGAATTTGTCTAGCTACTTGGCTGAATGCTCAGGATCGTGCCCTTCAGTTCAGAGGAATCTGGGTTCGATATCGACGGGGTCGTGGATTTTAATCGCATCTGGTCCTTTCTTTGCCGCGAGTCCTTGTGTTTGTCACAGCACATTCCTGTTCATATACACACAAAGATAACACACTACTAACCATCACAGAAACACGTAATAATGAATACAGCTCTTCCCATGGGGGCTGCGTCAGGAAGGGCATTCGGCCGTAATATAGGACCAAGACGACATGTGCGACAGAGTACGAATCCACAACCCAAACAAGTAGTTGAGAAAATCCACTCATATTCAGATTCCTAGCCCTTCCATGTTGCGCACATATTATTATTATTATTATTATTATTATTATTATTATTATTATTATTATTATTATTATTATTATTTCCAGCTCCATGGCAGAATGGATAGCATACTTGGCTTTGTTCAAGGTGTCCCGGGTTCAATTAAAGACCGGGTCGGATATTTTAACCCTCATTAGTTACTTCCACTGGCTTGGGGATGGATGTGTGTGCCGTCTTCATCATTAAAATTCATTTTAGGTAGGACCCCATCCTCACAGACCATCCTCTATACAGTGCCAGCTCGGAAGATCTGCACCAGTCATCTCCGGAGGCTGCACGCCATTATTATTTATTGTTATTATGGTGAAAATAATAATAATTCAGAAGAAGGTTATGAAATTACGAGGGTTGGAACTTAAATAGTGGTAACACTGCTGTGGAGACGCTATGCAAGGGAATCTAATATTGTCGCTGATAGCGCACGTTGGTTACATACCTACCTTACCTCAGAGCAAATGGACTCGCCCTTCCCACATCATCTGCGTGCGCACAAGCGGGAGAAACACAGTCATGTGTGATCTAGCGGTCTAACGTAACGTTGTCACTACATTTTCCAAACAGGAACGACGGAGTTGGATCAAGATTGAATGTGCCAGAGGTCGTACAGCACGACAGTGTCATCAAGGTCTTCAAGAGGCTCGCGGGGAATCTGCATTGCCTAACAGAACAGTGGCACGTTGGGTAAAAGCCTCAACGATGGTCGGCAAACTATGGCGGACATTTATCGGGCAGGTCGTCCTACGAGTGAAGAAGAAGTGCAAGCTCCAGCCGCGTTACTGGACAGTGATCGAGGCCAGACGATTCGTGAGCATACGCTTCAGAACTGTTGCAGAGATTCGACAGGCAGTAGACTGCTCCATTCACATCATCAACACAACAGGCTCTGCTGAAGGTATACTATGACTTCACACATCGGTGGCAACGGTTAATACACAACGCTGGTGACTACATTGAAGGACAGTAAAGGTTGCTAACATGTAACTCTTTTGTACCTGTTGTAAATGAATAGTTGCCATTATTTAAGTTCCAACTTTCGAACACTTAAGAAAATGGAAATTGCAACACCATAAAGGAGTTGGTCGTTTATGTTGATTTCAAAGATATGGAACGATACCATGTAGGTATGTATATGATCAAAGTTTCAGACCCATTGGATTGTTGCTACAGGTCTCCCCACGCGATTGGTCGCGGAGGAATCAACTCCAGTATCCGGACTCTGGTGCAGCGTAGTTGACTTGCAGTCTGTGCAGTGAAGTGTTCCCCGTCAAACATGCCTCGACGACAGAGAAGAGCACGCTATCAACATCTGTCGCCGTTTGAGAGGGCTCGGATAGTGGGGCTATGCGAGGCTAGTTTATCGCTAAGGACTGTCGCTTCACGTGTTGGCCGACAGGCATCTACGGTACAACGTGTATGACAGTAGTGGACAAATGAAGGTACACACACTCGTAGATCTGGCACAGACCAAGCGACACAGACAACTGTGAGAGAGGATCGCCGCATCATTCGGATGGCCCGGATAGAAGCCCATGCATCAGCAGCGCAAATTCGAGCAGCAGATCTTATTGTCGAGAGGCACATAGGGCCAACACCAAGCATTATGGTCTGGGGAGTTATTGGCTTTAATGTGAAATCACAATTAGTGCTTGTTGAGGGCACTATGACTGCTCGGCAGTACGTTGATAGGGTACTCAATCCAGTGGTTGTCCCTATGATGGCGAACATTGCTAATGGGTTGTTTCAGCTGGACACTGCTCGGGTTCACACTGCACGCATCTCCAGAGAAGCTCTACCCGGACCTCAGTCCTATTGAGCATGTGTGGGACACGATGGGTCGACAACTGGCCAACCGTTCTCAGCCACCCACAATTCTGGAACAACTGACCCGTGCAGTGCAGCAAGCATGGGCCACAATTCCTCAAGAACCAATCCAGGGCCTTATTGACTCCATGCCTCGACGAATTCATCAATGTATTATAACTCGTGGTGGGCACATCCTGTATAGATTTTTGTCCAAACTTGCAGCCCGAGGGACCTGGAAGTGTAATCATCGAATCACAACCGAACACTCGTCATATATGTTCAATTGCAGCAATGTAGCACTACTCCTTCTGGGTGTTGCAGTTTCCATTTTCTTCAGTGTATGTTGATCTGACATACCTTAAAACTGAAAGGAAATCCGTTGATGCAGAGTGGGCACACATCACTGTCTGGTTCAGCTTTCTCAGACGACCAAGAACCTCCTCCAAACTGGGGGACGATATTAGATTGCTCACACGAAGAAGGAAGAACCACAGTGTCCCCACTTAGGATGCATATTACTAATCCTACCTGTTAACGTAAATCATTATTCTCAGTTACGTAAGTAATGGATTCATTGCCAAGCTGTTGGATTACTCCTCATGGTGACTCACTGCCTCTCTGCACGGTTTATTTCTCCCGAAATTTCCGTTCTCTTTACATGCTAGCATACATGCCTGATTCACATACAGTATATAGCAGGGGTGGCCACTAACCTTACTTCTGGGAGCCGCAAATTTAGGAGACAATTGGGAGCATGTTTAGAAAAGAGCTTATAAAATGAAGACAAGTTTTTCATTTTATAACCAATGAAGGAACATTTATTTTCTAAACTACACAGAACATTATTTTTCAGGTGCACATCAAGGAATGAGATTTCACTTTTGAGAAGTGCTTTCCTTTTAGTGTTCATTTTTGCTGTTAGTTTTTTTAAATCTGGCTGATAATTGGTAAGCGCAGTTCGCACAAGTTCACTTAAATGTTCATCAGTTCGTTCAGATCGATATGTAGATTTAAAGAATTTAATCGTTGAGTGCAGTGATTCACACACATAAGTAGTCCCAAAGATTGAGATTAGTCTTTTGGTACACGGTTTCGTTAGTGTGTATTTTTCTTCTGGACCATTCATCCAAAATTCTATGGTAGAAATACCACTTCGTTTGAGTCCTTTTAGTCCTTCGTCCTCTTGCAGTTCTTGTAGCTCCAAATCTACAGCTGCTGTATACTTTGTTATTGGTTATGAAACAGGACTGCCATCGCCCACAACATCAACAGAAAGAGGATTTTCCAGGAATGAAAATGAAGGTTTCAGTGATCGCAAATCATTAAATCTGCCATTGATTTCTTCAGCAAGGCCAGACATTTTACTCATGTAATCTTCAGCTTCCACCTGAACGTCAGGAAGGCTTTCAGTATTCTTCAAACATTTGAAGTGAGAAAATATTTTAGTCTGAAGGTCTTTCCCCAAAGTCCTCAACTTGCTATGCAAGCTAAATACAGTCTGGGCCAATTCAGAAATATCTTTACAAGAAAGATATTGCTTTGAGCGGGAGAGTGTGTCAGTGAGCCAGTGTTGTGAGGTGAAGGCTGTCGCGTTCACGATTAGGCAGTAGCGAATGTCGATACTGTACTGAAACAGCACACAGAAAAGTATCGACACTCGCTACTGCCTATACGTGAACGCAACTGGCTTTACCTCACGACACTGGCTCACTGACACACTCTCCCGCTCAAAGCACTTTCAAATGGAAGGCGCCGGAACAATATTCACCTCCCATGTCTTACCACTGACCTATAACGCTAATAACGTTAAGCCACACATCACTGCTACTGACTGCCGCCAGCGGAGAGATGTCGTTAGATTCCATTAATTATAATCATTTAATTTTACTCTAAGGTTGGTGTCAAGAGCCGCACAAGACTGACTCGCGAGCCGCATGCGGCTCGCGAGCCTCGTTGTGGCCAGCCCTGGTATATAGTATATTATGAAAAGATGAGGAATTTTTGATAATATGAAATTATTGGCAGTGGTATTGTAGCATATATTTTTACAAATCCTGACACGTTCCTAGGGAGGAGAAATTTTAGTTTTCCATGAGCAGTCTGTCTAATTTAACACGCGGCAAACAACTGCCAGACTGCATGATAGTTCTTAATTTCATTGATGATGCACTGTTTTTAAAATATAAATGTAGATCTCATCGGTCTAACGGGATACCTGTACCTGTATATTACCCTCTTTATGACGGCTTGACAGACTACTGCAGGCTGTAAAATAACGCGCATTATTGAATGGGTAGCATACACATACAAAACGTCCAAGACTTAAAGTATTTATGAAGAAGACGAACACAATTTCATATTGAAGATTTTATAGGTGATTACTGTGCTACCCAGTGAAATGAAAGAACAGTTCCTTAGGTGTTCTAAAAAGCACTAACAATTGAATAATTTGCCGGATGGTAGAAGGTATAATAATTATAATTTCGTGTGGCTATTTCTAGCCGGGTGCAGCCCTTGTAAGGCAGACCCTCCGATGAGGGTGGGCGGCATCTGCCATGTGAAGGTAACTGCGTGTTTTTGTGGTGGAGGATAGTGTTATGTGTGGTGTGTGAGTTGCAGGGATGTTGAGGACAGCACAAACACCCAGCCCCCGAGCCATTGGAATTAACCAATGAAGGTTAAAATCCCCGACCCGGCCGGGAATCGAACCCGGGACCCTCTGAACCGAAGGCCAGTACGCTGACCATTCAGCCAACGAGTCGGACTGGTAGAAGGTAATAATGCCGTAATAAAATTTTTCTATGCGTAGAAAAGTTCCGTCCGCATTGCTCTAGATGCACTGCATCCAATAGCCTAATTGCTTTTTAATTTTTATTTGTTTTACGTCGCACCGACACAGATAGGTCATATGGCGACGATGGGTTAGGAAAGAAGCGACCATGGCCTTAATTAAGGTACAGTCCCAGCATTTGCCTGGTGAGAAAATGGGAATCCAGAGAAAACCATCTTAAGTGAGGCCCGAACCCACTATCTACCGGATGCAAAGGCTAATTTTACTAACCACTTCGGAATTATTCTCGTGTTCTGAACCGTAGTCCTAACAGTGAGCTTGTACTCAATTCCTGTGATTCGATGGTCATATTCACCAATACATTGTACATATTGACAGCTAGAATATACCAAGGGCAGCTTGTAATATGATGGGAAGTTCTTATCTACTTCCTGCATGGTTAGTTTTCTAGGTTAATTTTGAAATTCGCATTTTAATTGAGTGCTTCCTCGCTGGTGCATGACCTATAAGGAGAGCTACAATGAATCCTAGCTGTCATTGCACTTAAATAGAATTTCCGTTGTTTTCTTGCGTAGTAGTGTAATAATCCGTTTATCGCTTTTTATATTTGCGGTTGCTTTGCACATTTTGAGGTGTTCGTCCCTGTACCAGTCCCTGATTAATTCTCTGTTAGGTATTCCAAGAACTGGATTTTTTCCTATCGAACATTATGTTGTTCTTTGCTAGACACTTCATTCGGCGTGTTTATTTCTCTCGGTACTTCCGTGATCTGTTGACCCTCAAAAGATTAACAACATTGTTCACTCCAGTGTTCGACATTGCACTACCAGCACTATCTACTGGGACTCAGTAAATTCGTGCCATTTGGTTATCGGAAAATATAAGAATTGGTTTGTTCTAAAAATCTCTTCTTCTACTTTGTATAATTTAATTTAATTCCCATTCTACCTGCTGCCTTCAGAAAAGGTAGGATATATTATTTGTTCAGAGAAGCGGATCTGTCGCCAAATACTCTAACAGCCACCGAGTTGTAAGAATACGCACGAACTCTTTTACGAGAATGAAACCAACAGAAAGAAATTTATCACATTTGATTATCACTAAATACGGACGATCTCAGCTGAAATTTAACTCAACCTCGTAGGAAAATAATGGCAATAGCTTTGCAACTTAGCCACTAAGATCACATTGTTAAAAGATTGTATACGTACTTCAATTAACATAAGGTGTGGTCATTACTATCAAACATGTAGAGTTATACAAATGGAGCTTTAAACTATATTTTTCCTTTCGTCAAGATAATGAAATTCGGAGAAGAAGAGGAAAGTGTAATGGTTTGCTTGTTCTCATAACTGCTAGGTAGTGGTACAGTGGATACGGACTCCAGATCTGGCTCTGCGCCAAGCAGAAAAACAGCAGGAAATGAGCTGTTATTGAACTCAATGTCACAGTGACTCCAGACGAGATTGAACTGTGAGCCAAGTACAGTCATTCAATGAAGTCTTTCCGATAACTGGAATTTTAATTAATGTTGTGATTTCCTTACATGATGGTATGGTCTCTAGATTTAGTAAGAGGTTTGATTGAAAATGAATTTCATTATTCGTTGCAACCTTTGTATCGCAGTTGCTGTATTTTTAAGGATTTCTGAAATTTAATTCTTACCGTTAACAATAATTTCTGGTAAGTCAACTTGACCAGGTTAGACTGCAATAAAAAGTCAATGCCGTAAACAAATTAAAGACTATTGTAGAACTACACGAGCGCACACTCATACGGACAAGAATAGCAAACCCTGTTTCGGTTAAGTACCTATACATACATATTACGATAAATAGTATACTTATATTCATCAATGCGAAAATAAAATTTACGATTTTTAGAACAGTCTGTTTTCATATCTATCGGAGTGCCCGAACTCTTTATTTTCTTTCAAAAATTACTTTAGACGTCAACAGTGCATACACAATTTCCAACTTCATATATTATTGCCAATAATGGGAAACTTAATTTAACATCAATCTACTTACTAAAGAATTCCAGATTTCTTATTCTGAATGCATAGGGATCACCGATCCTAATTGATATTCAACTGATGTTGCTCAAGTTTATTCACTAAATGTATGTGTATAAACATTGCCCAAAACCCAGTGTTATTAAAGACTACCATGCAGTGGGAAAGCCTGAGTAACGAGCTTCGATTTTTAATGGCTTCTTCCCTTCAACTTTCCTTCGTTCCTTGTTTTTTCACCGAGCACGATGGCTGCAGTCGCTGAAGTGCGGCCAATATCCTATATGGTGGAGATAGTGGGTTCGGACCCCACTGTCGGCAGCCCTGAAAATGGTTTTCCGTGGTTTCCCATTTTCTCACCACGCAAATGCTGGGGCTGTACCTTAATTAAGGCCATGACCGCTTCCTTCCCAGTTCTAGCCCTTTCCTGTCCCATCGTAGCCATAAGACCTATCTGTGTCGGTGCGACGTAAAGCCAATAGCAAAAAATGTGTCTTTCTT